>NW_026972324.1:0-155080 GCF_036711695.1 Zophobas morio
TGAAATATAGTTCAAATTCAATAAAAATCGACAAAAATACAGTTTCTAGCTAAAATTTGATGGTTTCGTTGCACTTTCCGAGCCCGTAGGGTATCTGATTGGCTTAAAAGTACAAGAAAACACTTCAAAAGTGACGTTTCTGAAGAATTTTAACAGTTTTCTTGTATCTACGAACGCCAGAATGCATAAAATTGACCTAAACGTCTCCTTTTCCTATTCTGAGTCGATTCGGCATGCTTTAAGTGTGTTTGGTGGCTCAGAACCATCAAAAAACGTTGAAATATAGTTCAAATTCAATAAAAATCGACAAAAATACAGCTTCTAGCTAAAATTTGATGGTTTCGTTGCACTTTCCGAGCCCGTAGGGTATCTGATTGGCTTAAAAGTACAAGAAAACACTTCAAAAGTGACGTTTCTGAAGAATTTTAACAGTTTTCTTGTATCTACGAACGCCAGAATGCATAAAATTGACCTAAACGTCTCCTTTTCCTTTTCTGAGTCGATTCTGCATGCTTTAAGTGTGTTTGGTGGCTCAGAACCATCAAAAAACGTTGAAATATAGTTCAAATTCAATAAAAATCGACAAAAATACAGTTTCTAGCTAAAATTTGATGGTTTCGTTGCACTTTCCGAGCCCGTTGGGTATCTGATTGGCTTAAAAGTACAAGAAAACACTTCAAAAGTGACGTTTCTGAAGAATTTTAACAGTTTTCTTGTATCTACGAACGCCAGAATGCATAAAATTGACCTAAACGTCTCCTTTTCCTATTCTGAGTCGATTCTGCATGCTTTAAGTGTGTTTGGTGGCTCAGAACCATCAAAAAACGTTGAAATATAGTTCAAATTCAATAAAAATCGACAAAAATACAGTTTCTAGCTAAAATTTGATGGTTTCGTTGCACTTTCCAAGCCCGTAGGGTATCTGATTGGCTTAAAAGTACAAGAAAACACTTCAAATGTGACGTTTCTGAAGAATTTTAACAGTTTTCTTGTATCTACGAACGCCAGAATGCATAAAATTGACCTAAACGTCTCCTTTTCCTATTCTGAGTCGATTCTGCATGCTTTAAGTGTGTTTGGTGGCTCAGAACCATCAAAAAACGTTGAAATATAGTTCAAATTCAATAAAAATCGACAAAAATACAGTTTCTAGCTAAAATTTGATGGTTTCGTTGCACTTTCCGAGCCCGTAGGGTATCTGATTGGCTTAAAAGTACAAGAAAACACTTCAAAAGTGACGTTTCTGAAGAATTTTAACAGTTTTCTTGTATCTACGAACGCCAGAATGCATAAAATTGACCTAAACGTCTCCTTTTCCTATTCTGAGTCGATTCTGCATGCTTTAAGTGTGTTTGGTGGCTCAGAACCATCAAAAAACGTTGAAATATAGTTCAAATTCAATAAAAATCGACAAAAATACAGTTTCTAGCTAAAATTTGATGGTTTCGTTGCACTTTCCGAGCCCGTAGGGTATCTGATTGGCTTAAAAGTACAAGAAAACACTTCAAAAGTGACGTTTCTGAAGAATTTTAACAGTTTTCTTGTATCTACGAACGCCAGAATGCATAAAATTGACCTAAACGTCTCCTTTTCCTATTCTTAGTCGATTCTGCATGCTTTAAGTGTGTTTGGTGGCTCAGAACCATCAAAAAACGTTGAAATATAGTTCAAATTCAATAAAAATCGACAAAAATACAGTTTCTAGCTAAAATTTGATGGTTTCGTTGCACTTTCCGAGCCCGTAGGGTATCTGATTGGCTTAAAAGTACAAGAAAACACTTCAAAAGTGACGTTTCTGAAGAATTTTAACAGTTTTCTTGTATCTACGAACGCCAGAATGCATAAAATTGACCTAAACGTCTCCTTTTCCTATTCTGAGTCGATTCTGCATGCTTTAAGTGTGTTTGGTGGCTCAGAACCATCAAAAAACGTTGAAATATAGTTCAAATTCAATAAAAATCGACAAAAAGACAGTTTCTAGCTAAAATTTGATGGTTTCGTTGCACTTTCCGAGCCCGTAGGGTATCTGATTGGCTTAAAAGTACAAGAAAACACTTCAAAAGTGACGTTTCTGAAGAATTTTAACAGTTTTCTTGTGTCTACGAACGCCAGAATGCATAAAATTGACCTAAACGTCTCCTTTTCCTATTCTGAGTCGATTCTGCATGCTTTAAGTGTGTTTGGTGGCTCAGAACCATCAAAAAACGTTGAAATATAGTTCAAATTCAATAAAAATCGACAAAAATACAGTTTCTAGCTGAAATTTGATGGTTTCGTTGCACTTTCCGAGCCCGTAGGGTATCTGATTGGCTTAAAAGTACAAGAAAACACTTCAAAAGTGACGTTTCTGAAGAATTTTAACAGTTTTCTTGTATCTACGAACGCCAGAATGCATAAAATTGACCTAAACGTCTCCTTTTCCTATTCTGAGTCGATTCTGCATGCTTTAAGTGTGTTTGGTGGCTCAGAACCATCAAAAAACGTTGAAATATAGTTCAAATTCAATAAAAATCGACAAAAGTACAGTTTCTAGCTAAAATTTGATGGTTTCGTTGCACTTTCCGAGCCCGTAGGGTATCTGATTGGCTTAAAAGTACAAGAAAACACTTCAAAAGTGACGTTTCTGAAGAATTTTAACAGTTTTCTTGTATCTACGAACGCCAGAATGCATAAAATTGACCTAAACGTCTCCTTTTCCTATTCTGAGTCGATTCTGCATGCTTTAAGTGTGTTTGGTGGCTCAGAACCATCAAAAAACGTTGAAATATAGTTCAAATTCAATAAAAATCGACAAAAATACAGTTTCTAGCTAAAATTTGATGGTTTCGTTGCACTTTCCGAGCCCGTAGGGTATCTGATTGGCTTAAAAGTACAAGAAAACACTTCAAAAGTGACGTTTCTGAAGAATTTTAACAGTTTTCTTGTATCTACGAACGCCAGAATGCATAAAATTGACCTAAACGTCTCCTTTTCCTATTCTGAGTCGATTCTGCATGCTTTAAGTGTGTTTGGTGGCTCAGAACCATCAAAAAACGTTGAAATATAGTTCAAATTCAATAAAAATCGACAAAAATACAGTTTCTAGCTAAAATTTGATGGTTTCGTTGCACTTTCCGAGCCCGTAGGGTATCTGATTGGCTTAAAAGTACAAGAAAACACTTCAAAAGTGACGTTTCTGAAGAATTTTAACAGTTTTCTTGTATCTACGAACGCCAGAATGCATAAAATTGACCTAAACGTCTCCTTTTCCTATTCTGAGTCGATTCTGCATGCTTTAAGTGTGTTTGGTGGCTCAGAACCATCAAAAAACGTTGAAATATAGTTCAAATTCAATAAAAATCGACAAAAATACAGTTTCTAGCTAAAATTTGATGGTTTCGTTGCACTTTCCGAGCCCGTAGGGTATCTGATTGGCTTAAAAGTACAAGAAAACACTTCAAAAGTGACGTTTCTGAAGAATTTTAACAGTTTTCTTGTATCTACGAACGCCAGAATGCATAAAATTGAACTAAACGTCTCCTTTTCCTATTCTGAGTCGATTCTGCATGCTTTAAGTGTGTTTGGTGGCTCAGAACCATCAAAAAACGTTGAAATATAGTTCAAATTCAATAAAAATCGACAAAAATACAGTTTCTAGCTAAAATTTGATGGTTTCGTTGCACTTTCCGAGCCCGTAGGGTATCTGATTGGCTTAAAAGTACAAGAAAACACTTCAAAAGTGACGTTTCTGAAGAATTTTAACAGTTTTCTTGTATCTACGAACGCCAGAATGCATAAAATTGACCTAAACGTCTCCTTTTCCTATTCTGAGTCGATTCTGCATGCTTTAAGTGTGTTTGGTGGCTCAGAACCATCAAAAAACGTTGAAATATAGTTCAAATTCAATAAAAATCGACAAAAATACAGTTTCTAGCTAAAATTTGATGGTTTCGTTGCACTTTCCGAGCCCGTAGGGTATCTGATTGGCTTAAAAGTACAAGAAAACACTTCAAAAGTGACGTTTCTGAAGAATTTTAACAGTTTTCTTGTATCTACGAACGCCAGAATGCATAAAATTGACCTAAACGTCTCCTTTTCCTATTCTGAGTCGATTCTGCATGCTTTAAGTGTGTTTGGTGGCTCAGAACCATCAAAAAACGTTGAAATATAGTTCAAATTCAATAAAAATCGACAAAAATACAGTTTCTAGCTAAAATTTGATGGTTTCGTTGCACTTTCCGAGCCCGTAGGGTATCTGATTGGCTTAAAAGTACAAGAAAACACTTCAAAAGTGACGTTTCTGAAGAATTTTAACAGTTTTCTTGTATCTACGAACGCCAGAATGCATAAAATTGACCTAAACGTCTCCTTTTCCTATTCTGAGTCGATTCTGCATGCTTTAAGTGTGTTTGGTGGATCAGAACCATCAAAAAACGTTGAAATATAGTTCAAATTCAATAAAAATCGACAAAAATACAGTTTCTAGCTAAAATTTGATGGTTTCGTTGCACTTTCCGAGCCCGTAGGGTATCTGATTGGCTTAAAAGTACAAGAAAACACATCAAAAGTGACGTTTCTGAAGAATTTTAACAGTTTTCTTGTATCTACGAACGCCAGAATGCATAAAATTGACCTAAACGTCTCCTTTTCCTATTCTGAGTCGATTCTGCATGCTTTAAGTGTGTTTGGTGGCTCAGAACCATCAAAAAACGTTGAAATATAGTTCAAATTCAATAAAAATCGACAAAAATACAGTTTCTAGCTAAAATTTGATGGTTTCTTTGCACTTTCCGAGCCCGTAGGGTATCTGATTGGCTTAAAAGTACAAGAAAACACTTCAAAAGTGACGTTTCTGAAGAATTTTAACAGTTTTCTTGTATCTACGAACGCCAGAATGCATAAAATTGACCTAAACGTCTCCTTTTCCTATTCTGAGTCGATTCTGCATGCTTTAAGTGTGTTTGGTGGCTCAGAACCATCAAAAAACGTTGAAATATAGTTCAAATTCAATAAAAATCGACAAAAATACAGTTTCTAGCTAAAATTTGATGGTTTCGTTGCACTTTCCGAGCCCGTAGGGTATCTGATTGGCTTAAAAGTACAAGAAAACACTTCAAAAGTGACGTTTCTGAAGAATTTTAACAGTTTTCTTGTATCTACGAACGCCAGAATGCATAAAATTGACCTAAACGTCTCCTTTTCCTATTCTGAGTCGATTCTGCATGCTTTAAGTGTGTTTGGTGGCTCAGAACCATCAAAAAAACGTTGAAATATAGTTCAAATTCAATAAAAATCGACAAAAATACAGTTTCTAGCTAAAATTTGATGGTTTCGTTGCACTTTCCGAGCCCGTAGGGTATCTGATTGGCTTAAAAGTACAAGAAAACACTTCAAAAGTGACGTTTCTGAAGAATTTTAACAGTTTTCTTGTATCTACGAACGCCAGAATGCATAAAATTGACCTAAACGTCTCCTTTTCCTATTCTGAGTCGATTCTGCATGCTTTAAGTGTGTTTGGTGGCTCAGAACCATCAAAAAACGTTGAAATATAGTTCAAATTCAATAAAAATCGACAAAAATACAGTTTCTAGCTAAAATTTGATGGTTTCGTTGCACTTTCCGAGCCCGTAGGGTATCTGATTGGCTTAAAAGTACAAGAAAACACATCAAAAGTGACGTTTCTGAAGATTTTTAACAGTTTTCTTGTATCTACGAACGCCAGAATGCATAAAATTGACCTAAACGTCTCCTTTTCCTATTCTGAGTCGATTCTGCATGCTTTAAGTGTGTTTGGTGGCTCAGAACCATCAAAAAACGTTGAAATATAGTTCAAATTCAATAAAAATCGACAAAAATACAGTTTCTAGCTAAAATTTGATGGTTTCGTTGCACTTTCCGAGCCCGTAGGGTATCTGATTGGCTTAAAAGTACAAGAAAACACTTCAAAAGTGACGTTTCTGAAGAATTTTAACAGTTTTCTTGTATCTACGAACGCCAGAATGCATAAACTTGACCTAAACGTCTCCTTTTCCTATTCTGAGTCGATTCTGCATGCTTTAAGTGTGTTTGGTGGCTCAGAACCATCAAAAAACTTTGAAATATAGTTCAAATTCAATAAAAATCGACAAAAATACAGTTTCTAGCTAAAATTTGATGGTTTCGTTGCACTTTCCGAGCCCGTAGGGTATCTGATTGGCTTAAAAGTACAAGAAAACACTTCAAAAGTGACGTTTCTGAAGAATTTTAACAGTTTTCTTGTATCTACGAACGCCAGAATGCATAAAATTGACCTAAACGTCTCCTTTTCCTATTCTGAGTCGATTCTGCATGCTTTAAGTGTGTTTGGTGGCTCAGAACCATCAAAAAACGTTGAAATATAGTTCAAATTCAATAAAAATCGACAAAAATACAGTTTCTAGCTAAAATTTGATGGTTTCGTTGCACTTTCCGAGCCCGTAGGGTTTCTGATTGGCTTAAAAGTACAAGAAAACACTTCAAAAGTGACGTTTCTGAAGAATTTTAAGAGTTTTCTTGTATCTACGAACGCCAGAATGCATAAAATTGACCTAAACATCTCCTTTTCCTATTCTGAGTCGATTCTGCATGCTTTAAGTGTGTTTGGTGGCTCAGAACCATCAAAAAACGTTGAAATATAGTTCAAATTCAATAAAAATCGACAAAAATACAGTTTCTAGCTAAAATTTGATGGTTTCGTTGCACTTTCCGAGCCCGTAGGGTATCTGATTGGCTTAAAAGTACAAGAAAACACTTCAAAAGTGACGTTTCTGAAGAATTTTAACAGTTTTCTTGTATCTACGAACGCCAGAATGCATAAAATTGACCTAAACGTCTCCTTTTCCTATTCTGAGTCGATTCTGCATGCTTTAAGTGTGTTTGGTGGCTCAGAACCATCAAAAAACGTTGAAATATAGTTCAAATTCAATAAAAATCGACAAAAATACAGTTTCTAGCTAAAATTTGATGGTTTCGTTGCACTTTCCGAGCCCGTAGGGTATCTGATTGGCTTAAAAGTACAAGAAAACACTTCAAAAGTGACGTTTCTGAAGAATTTTAACAGTTTTCTTGTATCTACGAACGCCAGAATGCATAAAATTGACCTAAACGTCTCCTTTTCCTATTCTGAGTCGATTCTACATGCTTTAAGTGTGTTTGGTGGCTCAGAACCATCAAAAAACGTTGAAATATAGTTCAAATTCAATAAAAATCGACAAAAATACAGTTTCTAGCTAAAATTTGATGGTTTCGTTGCACTTTCCGAGCCCGTAGGGTATCTGATTGGCTTAAAAGTACAAGAAAACACTTCAAAAGTGACGTTTCTGAAGAATTTTAACAGTTTTCTTGTATCTACGAACGCCAGAATGCATAAAATTGACCTAAACGTCTCCTTTTCCTATTCTGAGTCGATTCTGCATGCTTTAAGTGTGTTTGATGGCTCAG
Source organism: Zophobas morio (assembly GCF_036711695.1). Taxonomy (NCBI): domain Eukaryota; kingdom Metazoa; phylum Arthropoda; class Insecta; order Coleoptera; family Tenebrionidae; genus Zophobas; species Zophobas morio. Next base: position 7,438 of record NW_026972324.1, read on the forward strand.
AACCATCAAAAAACGTTGAAATATAGTTCAAATTCAATAAAAATCGACAAAAATACAGTTTCTAGCTAAAATTTGATGGTTTCGTTGCACTTTCCGAGCCCGTAGGGTATCTGATTGGCTTAAAAGTACAAGAAAACACTTCAAAAGTGACGTTTCTGAAGAATTTTAACAGTTTTCTTGTATCTACGAACGCCAGAATGCATAAAATTGACCTAAACGTCTCCTTTTCCTATTCTGAGTCGATTCTGCATGCTTTAAGTGTGTTTGGTGGCTCAGAACCATCAAAAAACGTTGAAATATAGTTCAAATTCAATAAAAATCGACAAAAATACAGTTTCTAGCTAAAATTTGATGGTTTCGTTGCACTTTCCGAGCCCGTAGGGTATCTGATTGGCTTAAAAGTACAAGAAAACACTTCAAAAGTGACGTTTCTGAAGAATTTTAACAGTTTTCTTGTATCTACGAACGCCAGAATGCATAAAATTGACCTAAACGTCTCCTTTTCCTATTCTGAGTCGATTCTGCATGCTGTAAGTGTGTTTGGTGGCTCAGAACCATCAAAAAACGTTGAAATATAGTTCAAATTCAATAAAAATCGACAAAAATACAGTTTCTAGCTAAAATTTGATGGTTTCGTTGCACTTTCCGAGCCCGTAGGGTATCTGATTGGCTTAAAAGTACAAGAAAACACTTCAAAAGTGACGTTTCTGAAGAATTTTAACAGTTTTCTTGTATCCACGAACGCCAGAATGCATAAAATTGACCTAAACGTCTCCTTTTCCTATTCTGAGTCGATTCTGCATGCTTTAAGTGTGTTTGGTGGCTCAGAACCAACAAAAAACGTTGAAATATAGTTCAAATTCAATAAAAATCGACAAAAATACAGTTTCTAGCTAAAATTTGATGGTTTCGTTGCACTTTCCGAGCCCGTTGGGTATCTGATTGGCTTAAAAGTACAAGAAAACACTTCAAAAGTGACGTTTCTGAAGAATTTTAACAGTTTTCTTGTATCTACGAACGGAAGAATGCATAAAATTGACCTAAACGTCTCCTTTTCCTATTCTGAGTCGATTCTGCATGCTTTAAGTGTGTTTGGTGGCTCAGAACCATCAAAAAACGTTGAAATATAGTTCAAATTCAATAAAAATCGACAAAAATACAGTTTCTAGCTAAAATTTGATGGTTTCGTTGCACTTTCCGAGCCCGTAGGGTATCTGATTGGCTTAAAAGTACAAGAAAACACTTCAAAAGTGACGTTTCTGAAGAATTTTAACAGTTTTCTTGTATCTACGAACGCCAGAATGCATAAAATTGACCTAAACGTCTCCTTTTCCTATTCTGAGTCGATTCTGCATGCTTTAAGTGTGTTTGGTGGCTCAGAACCATCAAAAAACGTTGAAATATAGTTCAAATTCAATAAAAATCGACAAAAATACAGTTTCTAGCTAAAATTTGATGGTTTCGTTGCACTTTCCGAGACCGTAGGGTATCTGATTGGCTTAAAAGTACAAGAAAACACTTCAAAAGTGACGTTTCTGAAGAATTTTAACAGTTTTCTTGTATCTACGAACGCCAGAATGCATAAAATTGACCTAAACGTCTCCTTTTCCTATTCTAAGTCGTTTCTGCATGCTTTAAGTGTGTTTGGTGGCTCAGAACCATCAAAAAACGTTGAAATATAGTTCAAATTCAATAAAAATCGACAAAAATACAGTTTCTAGCTAAAATTTGATGGTTTCGTTGCACTTTCCGAGCCCGTAGGGTATCTGATTGGCTAAAAAGTACAAGAAAACACTTCAAAAGTGACGTTTCTGAAGAATTTTAACAGTTTTCTTGTATCTACGAACGCCAGAATGCATAAAATTGACCTAAACGTCTCCTTTTCCTATTCTGAGTCGATTCTGCATGCTTTAAGTGTGTTTGGTGGCTCAGAACCATCAAAAAACGTTGAAATATAGTTCAAATTCAATAAAAATCGACAAAAATACAGTTTCTAGCTAAAATTTGATGGTTTCGTTGCACTTTCCGAGCCCGTAGGGTATCTGATTGGCTTAAAAGTACAAGAAAACACTTCAAAAGTGACGTTTCTGAAGAATTTTAACAGTTTTCTTGTATCTACGAACGCCAGAATGCATAAAATTGACCTAAACGTCTCCTTTTCCTATTCTGAGTCGATTCTGCATGCTTTAAGTGTGTTTGGTGGCTCAGAACCATCAAAAAACGTTGAAATATAGTTCAAATTCAATAAAAATCGACAATAATACAGTTTCTAGCTAAAATTTGATGGTTTCGTTGCACTTTCCGAGCCCGTAGGGTATCTGATTGGCTTAAAAGTACAAGAAAACACTTCAAAAGTGACGTTTCTGAAGAATTTTAACAGTTTTCTTGTATCTACGAACGCCAGAATGCATAAAATTGACCTAAACGTCTCCTTTTCCTATTCTGAGTCGATTCTGCAAGCTTTAAGTGTTTTTGGTGGCTCAGAACCATCAAAAAACGTTGAAATATAGTTCAAATTCAATAAAAATCGACAAAAATACAGTTTCTAGCTAAAATTTGATGGTTTCGTTGCACTTTCCGAGCCCGTAGGGTATCTGATTGGCTTAAAAGTACAAGAAAACACTTCAAAAGTGACGTTTCTGAAGAATTTTAACAGTTTTCTTGTATCTACGAACGCCAGAATGCATAAAATTGACCTAAACGTCTCCTTTTCCTATTCTGAGTCGATTCTGCATGCTTTAAGTGTGTTTGGTGGCTCAGAACCATCAAAAAACGTTGAAATATAGTTCAAATTCAATAAAAATCAACAAAAATACAGTTTCTAGCTAAAATTTGATGGTTTCGTTGCACTTTCCGAGCCCGTAGGGTATCTGATTGGCTTAAAAGTACAAGAAAACACTTCAAAAGTGACGTTTCTGAAGAATTTTAACAGTTTTCTTGTATCTACGAACGCCAGAATGCATAAAATTGACCTAAACGTCTCCTTTTCCTATTCTGAGTCGATTCTGCATGCTTTAAGTGTGTTTGGTGGCTCAGAAACATCAAAAAACGCTGAAATATAGTTCAAATTCAATAAAAATCCACAAAAATACAGTTTCTAGCTAAAATTTGATGGTTTCGTTGCACTTTCCGAGCCCGTAGGGTATCTGATTGGCTTAAAAGTACAAGAAAACACTTCAAAAGTGACGTTTCTGAAGAATTTTAACAGTTTTCTTGTATCTACGAACGCCAGAATGCATAAAATTGACCTAAACGTCTCCTTTTCCTATTCTGAGTCGATTCTGCATGCTTTAAGTGTGTTTGGTGGCTCAGAACCATCAAAAAACGTTGAAATATAGTTCAAATTCAATAAAAATCGACAAAAATACAGTTTCTAGCTAAAATTTGATGGTTTCGTTGCACTTTCCGAGCCCGTAGGGCATCTGATTGGCTTAAAAGTACAAGAAAACACTTCAAAAGTGACGTTTCTGAAGAATTTTAACAGTTTTCTTGTATCTACGAACGCCAGAATGCATAAAATTGACCTAAACGACTCCTTTTCCTATTCTGAGTCGATTCTGCATGCTTTAAGTGTGTTTGGTGGCTCAGAACCATCAAAAAACGTTGAAATGTAGTTCAAATTCAATAAAAATCGACAAAAATACAGTTTCTAGCTAAAATTTGATGGTTTCGTTGCACTTTCCGAGCCCGTTGGGTATCTGATTGGCTTAAAAGTACAAGAAAACACTTCAAAAGTGACGTTTCTGAAGAATTTTAACAGTTTTCTTGTATCTACGAACGCCAGAATGCATAAAATTGACCTAAACGTCTCCTTTTCCTATTCTGAGTCGATTCTGCATGCTTTAAGTGTGTTTGGTGGCTCAGAACCATCAAAAAACGTTGAAATATAGTTCAAATTCAATAAAAATCGACAAAAATACAGTTTCTAGCTAAAATTTGATGGTTTCGTTGCACTTTCCGAGCCCGTAGGATATCTGATTGGCTTAAAAGTACAAGAAAACACTTCAAAAGTGACGTTTCTGAAGAATTTTAACAGTTTTCTTGTATCTACGAACGCCAGAATGCATAAAATTGACCTAAACGTCTCCTTTTCCTATTCTGAGTCGATTCTGTATGCTTTAAGTGTGTTTGGTGGCTCAGAACCATCAAAAAACGTTGAAATATAGTTCAAATTCAATAAAAATCGACAAAAATACAGTTTCTAGCTAAAATTTGATGGTTTCGTTGCACTTTCCGAGCCCGTAGGGTATCTGATTGGCTTAAAAGTACAAGAAAACACTTCAAAAGTGACGTTTCTGAAGAATTTTAACAGTTTTCTTGTATCTACGAACGCCAGAATGCATAAAATTGACCTAAACGTCTCCTTTTCCTATTCTGAGTCGATTCTGCATGCTTTAAGTGTGTTTGGTGGCTCAGAACCATCAAAAAACGTTGAAATATAGTTCAAATTCAATAAAAATCGACAAAAATACAGTTTCTAGCTAAAATTTGATGGTTTCGTTGCACTTTCCGAGCCCGTAGGGTATCTGATTGGCTTAAAAGTACAAGAAAACACTTCAAAAGTGACGTTTCTGAAGAATTTTAACAGTTTTCTTGTATCTACGAACGCCAGAATGCATAAAATTGACCTAAACGTCTCCTTTTCCTATTCTGAGTCGATTCTGCATGCTTTAAGTGTGTTTGGTGGCTCAGAACCATCAAAAAACGTTGAAATATAGTTCAAATTCAATAAAAATCGACAAAAATACAGTTTCTAGCTAAAATTTGATTGCTTCGTTGCACTTTCCGAGCCCGTTGGGTATCTGATTGGCTTAAAAGTACAAGAAAACACTTCAAAAGTGACGTTTCTGAAGAATTTTAACAGTTTTCTTGTATCTACGAACGCCAGAATGCATAAAATTGACCTAAACGTCTCCTTTTCCTATTCTGAGTCGATTCTGCATGCTTTAAGTGTGTTTGGTGGCTCAGAACCATCAAAAAACGTTGAAATATAGTTCAAATTCAATAAAAATCGACAAAAATACAGTTTCTAGCTAAAATTTGATGGTTTCGTTGCACTTTCCGAGCCCGTAGGGTATCTGATTGGCTTAAAAGTACAAGAAAACACTTCAAAAGTGACGTTTCTGAAGAATTTTAACAGTTTTCTTGTATCTACGAACGCCAGAATGCATAAAATTGACCTAAACGTCTCCTTTTCCTATTCTGAGTCGATTCTGCATGCTTTAAGTGTGTTTGGTGGCTCAGAACCATCAAAAAACGTTGAAATATAGTTCAAATTCAATAAAAATCGACAAAAATACAGTTTCTAGCTAAAATTTGATGGTTTCGTTGCACTTTCCGAGCCCGTAGGGTATCTGATTGGCTTAAAAGTACAAGAAAACACTTCAAAAGTGACGTTTCTGAAGAATTTTAACAGTTTTCTTGTATCTACGAACGCCAGAATGCATAAAATTGACCTAAACTTCTCCTTTTCCTATTCTGAGTCGATTCTTCATGCTTTAAGTGTGTTTGGTGGCTCAGAACCATCAAAAAACGTTGAAATATAGTTCAAATTCAATAAAAATCGACAAAAATACAGTTTCTAGCTAAAATTTGATGGTTTCGTTGCACTTTCCGAGCCCGTAGGGTATCTGATTGGCTTAAAAGTACAAGAAAACACTTCAAAAGTGACGTTTCTGAAGAATTTTAACAGTTTTCTTGTATCTACGAACGCCAGAATGCATAAAATTGACCTAAACGTCTCCTTTTCCTATTCTGAGTCGATTCTGCATGCTTTAAGTGTGTTTGGTGGCTCAGAACCATCAAAAAACGTTGAAATATAGTTCAAATTCAATAAAAATCGACAAAAATACAGTTTCTAGCTAAAATTTGATGGTTTCGTTGCACTTTCCGAGCCCGTAGGGTATCTGATTGGCTTAAAAGTACAAGAAAACACTTCAAAAGTGACGTTTCTGAAGAATTTTAACAGTTTTCTTGTATCTACGAACGCCAGAATGCATAAAATTGACCTAAACGTCTCCTTTTCCTATTCTGAGTCGATTCTGCATGCTTTAAGTGTGTTTGGTGGCTCAGAACCATCAAAAAACGTTGAAATATAGTTCAAATTCAATAAAAATCGACAAAAATACAGTTTCTAGCTAAAATTTGATGGTTTCGTTGCACTTTCCGAGCCCGTAGGGTATCTGATTGGCTTAAAAGTACAAGAAAACACTTCAAAAGTGACGTTTCTGAAGAATTTTAACAGTTTTCTTGTATCTACGAACGCCAGAATGCATAAAATTGACCTAAACGTCTCCTTTTCCTATTCTGAGTCGATTCTGCATGCTTTAAGTGTGTTTGGTGGCTCAGAACCATCAAAAAACGTTGAAATATAGTTCAAATTCAATAAAAATCGACAAAAATACAGTTTCTAGCTAAAATTTGATGGTTTCGTTGCACTTTCCGAGCCCGTAGGGTATCTGATTGGCTTAAAAGTACAAGAAAACACTTCAAAAGTGACGTTTCTGAAGAATTTTAACAGTTTTCTTGTATCTACGAACGCCAGAATGCATAAAATTGACCTAAACGTCTCCTTTTCCTATTCTGAGTCGATTCTGCATGCTTTAAGTGTGTTTGGTGGCTCAGAACCATCAAAAAACTTTGAAATATAGTTCAGATTCAATAAAAATCGACAAAAATACAGTTTCTAGCTAAAATTTGATGGTTTCGTTGCACTTTCCGAGCCCGTAGGGTATCTGATTGGCTTAAAAGTACAAGAAAACACTTCAAAAGTGACGTTTCTGAAGAATTTTAACAGTTTTCTTGTATCTACGAACGCCAGAATGCATAAAATTGACCTAAACGTCTCCTTTTCCTATTCTGAGTCGATTCTGCATGCTTTAAGTGTGTTTGGTGGCTCAGAACCATCAAAAAACGTTGAAATATAGTTCAAATTCAATAAAAATCGACAAAAATACAGTTTCTAGCTAAAATTTGATGGTTTCGTTGCACTTTCCGAGCCCGTAGGGTATCTGATTGGCTTAAAAGTACAAGAAAACACTTCAAAAGTGACGTTTCTGAAGAATTTTAACAGTTTTCTTGTATCTACGAACGCCAGAATGCATAAAATTGACCTAAACGTCTCCTTTTCCTATTCTGAGTCGATTCTGCATGCTTTAAGTGTGTTTGGTGGCTCAGAACCATCAAAAAACGTTGAAATATAGTTCAAATTCAATAAAAATCGACAAAAATACAGTTTCTAGCTAAAATTTGATGGTTTCGTTGCACTTTCCGAGCCCGTAGGGTATCTGATTGGCTTAAAAGTACAAGAAAACACTTCAAAAGTGACGTTTCTGAAGAATTTTAACAGTTTTCTTGTATCTACGAACGCCAGAATGCATAAAATTGACCTAAACGTCTCCTTTTCCTATTCTGAGTCGATTCTGCATGCTTTAAGTGTGTTTGGTGGCTCAGAACCATCAAAAAACCTTGAAATATAGTTCAAATTCAATAAACATCGACAAAAATACAGTTTCTAGCTAAAATTTGATGGTTTCGTTGCACTTTCCGAGCCCGTAGGGTATCTGATTGGCTTAAAAGTACAAGAAAACACTTCAAAAGTGACGTTTCTGAAGAATTTTAACAGTTTTCTTGTATCTACGAACGCCAGAATGCATAAAATTGACCTAAACGTCTCCTTTTCCTATTCTGAGTCGATTCTGCATGCTTTAAGTGTGTTTGGTGGCTCAGAACCATCAAAAAACGTTGAAATATAGTTCAAATTCAATAAAAATCGACAAAAATACAGTTTCTAGCTAAAATTTGATGGTTTCGTTGCACTTTCCGAGCCCGTAGGGTATCTGATTGGCTTAAAAGTACAAGAAAACACTTCAAAAGTGACGTTTCTGAAGAATTTTAACAGTTTTCTTGTATCTACGAACGCCAGAATGCATAAAATTGACCTAAACGTCTCCTTTTCCTATTCTGAGTCGATTCTGCATGCTTTAAGTGTGTTTGGTGGCTCAGAACCATCAAAAAACGAAGAAATATAGTTCAAATTCAATAAAAATCGACAAAAATACAGTTTCTAGCTAAAATTTGATGGTTTCGTTGCACTTTCCGAGCCCGTAGGGTATCTGATTGGCTTAAAAGTACAAGAAAACACTTCAAAAGTGACGTTTCTGAAGAATTTTAACAGTTTTCTTGTATCTACGAACGCCAGAATGCATAAAATTGACCTAAACGTCTCCTTTTCCTATTCTGAGTCGATTCTGCATGCTTTAAGTGTGTTTGGTGGCTCAGAACCATCAAAAAACGTTGAAATATAGTTCAAATTCAATAAAAATCGACAAAAATACAGTTTCTAGCTAAAATTTGATGGTTTCGTTGCACTTTCCGAGCCCGTAGGGTATCTGATTGGCTTAAAAGTACAAGAAAACACTTCAAAAGTGACGTTTCTGAAGAATTTTAACAGTTTTCTTGTATCTACGAACGCCAGAATGCATAAAATTGACCTAAACGTCTCCTTTTCCTATTCTGAGTCGATTCTGCATGCTTTAAGTGTGTTTGGTGGCTCAGAACCATCAAAAAACGTTGAAATATAGTTCAAATTCAATAAAAATCGACAAAAATACAGTTTCTAGCTAAAATTTGATGGTTTCGTTGCACTTTCCGAGCCCGTAGGGTATCTGATTGGCTTAAAAGTACAAGAAAACACTTCAAAAGTGACGTTTCTGAAGAATTTTAACAGATTTCTTGTATCTACGAACGCCAGAATGCATAAAATTGACCTAAACGTCTCCTTTTCCTATTCTGAGTCGATTCTGCATGCTTTAAGTGTGTTTGGTGGCTCAGAACCATCAAAAAACGTTGAAATATAGTTCAAATTCAATAAAAATCGACAAAAATACAGTTTCTAGCTAAAATTTGATGGTTTCGTTGCACTTTCCGAGCCCGTAGGGTATCTGATTGGCTTAAAAGTACAAGAAAACACTTCAAAAGTGACGTTTCTGAAGAATTTTAACAGTTTTCTTGTATCTACGAACGCCAGAATGCATAAAATTGACCTAAACGTCTCCTTTTCCTATTCTGAGTCGATTCTGCATGCTTTAAGTGTGTTTGGTGGCTCAGAACCATCAAAAAACGTTGAAATATAGTTCAAATTCAATAAAAATCGACAAAAATACAGTTTCTAGCTAAAATTTGATGGTTTCGTTGCACTTTCCGAGCCCGTAGGGTATCTGATTGGCTTAAAAGTACAAGAAAACACTTCAAAAGTGACGTTTCTGAAGAATTTTAACAGTTTTCTTGTATCTACGAACGCCAGAATGCATAAAATTGACCTAAACGTCTCCTTTTCCTATTCTGAGTCGATTCTGCATGCTTTAAGTGTGTTTGGTGGCTCAGAACCATCAAAAAACGTTGAAATATAGTTCAAATTCAATAAAAATCGACAAAAATACAGTTTCTAGCTAAAATTTGATGGTTTCGTTGCACTTTCCGAGCCCGTAGGGTATCTGATTGGCTTAAAAGTACAAGAAAACACTTCAAAAGTGACGTTTCTGAAGAATTTTAACAGTTTTCTTGTATCTACGAACGCCAGAATGCATAAAATTGACCTAAACGTCTCCTTTTCCTATTCTGAGTCGATTCTGCATGCTTTAAGTGTGTTTGGTGGCTCAGAACCATCAAAAAACGTTGAAATATAGTTCAAATTCAATAAAAATCGACAAAAATACAGTTTCTAGCTAAAATTTGATGGTTTCGTTGCACTTTCCGAGCCCGTAGGGTATCTGATTGGCTTAAAAGTACAAGAAAACACTTCAAAAGTGACGTTTCTGAAGAATTTTAACAGTTTTCTTGTATCTACGAACGCCAGAATGCATAAAATTGACCTAAACGTCTCCTTTTCCTATTCTGAGTCGATTCTGCATGCTTTAAGTGTGTTTGGTGGCTCAGAACCATCAAAAAACGTTGAAATATAGTTCAAATTCAATAAAAATCGACAAAAATACAGTTTCTAGCTAAAATTTGATGGTTTCGTTGCACTTTCCGAGCCCGTAGGGTATCTGATTGGCTTAAAAGTACAAGAAAACACTTCAAAAGTGACGTTTCTGAAGAATTTTAACAGTTTTCTTGTATCTACGAACGCCAGAATGCATAAAATTGACCTAAACGTCTCCTTTTCCTATTCTGAGTCGATTCTGCATGCTTTAAGTGTGTTTGGTGGCTCAGAACCATCAAAAAACGTTGAAATATAGTTCAAATTCAATAAAAATCGACAAAAATACAGTTTCTAGCTAAAATTTGATGGTTTCGTTGCACTTTCCGAGCCCGTAGGGTATCTGATTGGCTTAAAAGTACAAGAAAACACTTCAAAAGTGACGTTTCTGAAGAATTTTAACAGTTTTCTTGTATCTACGAACGCCAGAATGCATAAAATTGACCTAAACGTCTCCTTTTCCTATTCTGAGTCGATTCTGCATGCTTTAAGTGTGTTTGGTGGCTCAGAACCATCAAAAAACGTTGAAATATAGTTCAAATTCAATAAAAATCGACAAAAATACAGTTTCTAGCTAAAATTTGATGGTTTCGTTGCACTTTCCGAGCCCGTAGGGTATCTGATTGGCTTAAAAGTACAAGAAAACACTTCAAAAGTGACGTTTCTGAAGAATTTTAACAGTTTTCTTGTATCTACGAACGCCAGAATGCATAAAATTGACCTAAACGTCTCCTTTTCCTATTCTGAGTCGATTCTGCATGCTTTAAGTGTGTTTGGTGGCTCAGAACCATCAAAAAACGTTGAAATATAGTTCAAATTCAATAAAAATCGACAAAAATACAGTTTCTAGCTAAAATTTGATGGTTTCGTTGCACTTTCCGAGCCCGTAGGGTATCTGATTGGCTTAAAAGTACAAGAAAACACTTCAAAAGTGACGTTTCTGAAGAATTTTAACAGTTTTCTTGTATCTACGAACGCCAGAATGCATAAAATTGACCTAAACGTCTCCTTTTCCTATTCTGAGTCGATTCTGCATGCTTTAAGTGTGTTTGGTGGCTCAGAACCATCAAAAAACGTTGAAATATAGTTCAAATTCAATAAAAATCGACAAAAATACAGTTTCTAGCTAAAATTTGATGGTTTCGTTGCACTTTCCGAGCCCGCAGGGTATCTGATTGGCTTAAAAGTACAAGAAAACCCTTCAAAAGTGACGTTTCTGAAGAATTTTAACAGTTTTCTTGTATCTACGAACGCCAGAATGCATAAAATTGACCTAAACGTCTCCTTTTCCTATTCTGAGTCGATTCTGCATGCTTTAAGTGTGTTTGGTGGCTCAGAACCATCAAAAAACGTTGAAATATAGTTCAAATTCAATAAAAATCGACAAAAATACAGTTTCTAGCTAAAATTTGATGGTTTCGTTGCACTTTCCGAGCCCGTAGGGTATCTGATTGGCTTAAAAGTACAAGAAAACACTTCAAAAGTGACGTTTCTGAAGAATTTTAACAGTTTTCTTGTATCTACGAACGCCAGAATGCATAAAATTGACCTAAACGTCTCCTTTTCCTATTCTGAGTCGATTCTGCATGCTTTAAGTGTGTTTGGTGGCTCAGAACCATCAAAAAACGTTGAAATATTGTTCAAATTCAATAAAAATCGACAAAAATACAGTTTCTAGCTAAAATTTGATGGTTTCGTTGCACTTTCCGAGCCCGTAGGGTATCTGGTTGGCTTAAAAGTACAAGAAAACACTTCAAAAGTGACGTTTCTGAAGAATTTTAACAGTTTTCTTGTATCTACGAACGCCAGAATGCATAAAATTGACCTAAACGTCTCCTTTTCCTATTCTGAGTCGATTCTGCATGCTTTAAGTGTGTTTGGTGGCTCAGAACCATCAAAAAACGTTGAAATATAGTTCAAATTCAATAAAAATCGACAAAAATACAGTTTCTAGCTAAAATTTGATGGTTTCGTTGCACTTTCCGAGCCCGTAGGGTATCTGATTGGCTTAAAAGTACAAGAAAACACTTCAAAAGTGACGTTTCTGAAGAATTTTAACAGTTTTCTTGTATCTACGAACGCCAGAATGCATAAAATTGACCTAAACGTCTCCTTTTCCTATTCTGAGTCGATTCTGCATGCTTTAAGTGTGTTTGGTGGCTCAGAACCATCAAGAAACGTTGAAATATAGTTCAAATTCAATAAAAATCGACAAAAATACAGTTTCTAGCTAAAATTTGATGGTTTCGTTGCACTTTCCGAGCCCGTAGGGTATCTGATTGGCTTAAAAGTACAAGAAAACACTTCAAAAGTGACGTTTCTGAAGAATTTTAACAGTTTTCTTGTATCTACGAACGCCAGAATGCATAAAATTGACCTAAACGTCTCCTTTTCCTATTCTGAGTCGATTCTGCATGCTTTAAGTGTGTTTGGTGGCTCAGAACCATCAAAAAACGTTGAAATATAGTTCAAATTCAATAAAAATCGACAAAAATACAGTTTCTAGCTAAAATTTGATGGTTTCGTTGCACTTTCCGAGCCCGTAGGGTATCTGATTGGCTTAAAAGTACAAGAAAACACTTCAAAAGTGACGTTTCTGAAGAATTTTAACAGTTTTCTTGTATCTACGAACGCCAGAATGCATAAAATTGACCTAAACGTCTCCTTTTCCTATTCTGAGTCGATTCTGCATGCTTTAAGTGTGTTTGGTGGCTCAGAACCATCAAAAAACGTTGAAATATAGTTCAAATTCAATAAAAATCGACAAAAATACAGTTTCTAGCTAAAATTTGATGGTTTCGTTGCACTTTCCGAGCCCGTAGGGTATCTGATTGGCTTAAAAGTACAAGAAAACACTTCAAAAGTGACGTTTCTGAAGAATTTTAACAGTTTTCTTGTATCTACGAACGCCAGAATGCATAAAATTGACCTAAACGTCTCCTTTTCCTATTCTGAGTCGATTCTGCATGCTTTAAGTGTGTTTGGTGGCTCAGAACCATCAAAAAACGTTGAAATATAGTTCAAATTCAATAAAAATCGACAAAAATACAGTTTCTAGCTAAAATTTGATGGTTTCGTTGCACTTTCCGAGCCCGTAGGGTATCTGATTGGCTTAAAAGTACAAGAAAACACTTCAAAAGTGACGTTTCTGAAGAATTTTAACAGTTTTCTTGTATCTACGAACGCCAGAATGCATAAAATTGACCTAAACGTCTCCTTTTCCTATTCTGAGTCGATTCTGCATGCTTTAAGTGTGTTTGGTGGCTCAGAACCATCAAAAAACGTTGAAATATAGTTCAAATTCAATAAAAATCGACAAAAATACAGTTTCTAGCTAAAATTTGATGGTTTCGTTGCACTTTCCGAGCCCGCAGGGTATCTGATTGGCTTAAAAGTACAAGAAAACCCTTCAAAAGTGACGTTTCTGAAGAATTTTAACAGTTTTCTTGTATCTACGAACGCCAGAATGCATAAAATTGACCTAAACGTCTCCTTTTCCTATTCTGAGTCGATTCTGCATGCTTTAAGTGTGTTTGGTGGCTCAGAACCATCAAAAAACGTTGAAATATAGTTCAAATTCAATAAAAATCGACAAAAATACAGTTTCTAGCTAAAATTTGATGGTTTCGTTGCACTTTCCGAGCCCGTAGGGTATCTGATTGGCTTAAAAGTACAAGAAAACACTTCAAAAGTGACGTTTCTGAAGAATTTTAACAGTTTTCTTGTATCTACGAACGCCAGAATGCATAAAATTGACCTAAACGTCTCCTTTTCCTATTCTGAGTCGATTCTGCATGCTTTAAGTGTGTTTGGTGGCTCAGAACCATCAAAAAACGTTGAAATATAGTTCAAATTCAATAAAAATCGACAAAAATACAGTTTCTAGCTAAAATTTGATGGTTTCGTTGCACTTTCCGAGCCCGTTGGGTATCTGATTGGCTTAAAAGTACAAGAAAACACTTCAAAAGTGACGTTTCTGAAGAATTTTAACAGTTTTCTTGTATCTACGAACGCCAGAATGCATAAAATTGACCTAAACGTCTCCTTTTCCTATTCTGAGTCGATTCTGCATGCTTTAAGTGTGTTTGGTGGCTCAGAACCATCAAAAAACGTTGAAATATAGTTCAAATTCAATAAAAATCGACAAAAATACAGTTTCTAGCTAAAATTTGATGGTTTCGTTGCACTTTCCGAGCCCGTAGGGTATCTGATTGGCTTAAAAGTACAAGAAAACACTTCAAAAGTGACGTTTCTGAAGAATTTTAACAGTTTTCTTGTATCTACGAACGCCAGAATGCATAAAATTGACCTAAACTTCTCCTTTTCCTATTCTGAGTCAATTCTGCATGCTTTAAGTGTGTTTGGTGGCTCAGAACCATCAAAAAACGTTGAAATATAGTTCAAATTCAATAAAAATCGACAAAAATACAGTTTCTAGCTAAAATTTGATGGTTTCGTTGCACTTTCCGAGCCCGTAGGGTATCTGATTGGCTTAAAAGTACAAGAAAACACTTCAAAAGTGACGTTTCTGAAGAATTTTAACAGTTTTCTTGTATCTACGAACGCCAGAATGCATAAAATTGACCTAAACGTCTCCTTTTCCTATTCTGAGTCGATTCTGCATGCTTTAAGTGTGTTTGGTGGCTCAGAACCATCAAAAAACGTTGAAATATAGTTCAAATTCAATAAAAATCGACAAAAATACAGTTTCTAGCTAAAATTTGATGGTTTCGTTGCACTTTCCGAGCCCGTAGGGTATCTGATTGGCTTAAAAGTACAAGAAAACACTTCAAAAGTGACGTTTCTGAAGAATTTTAACAGTTTTCTTGTATCTACGAACGCCAGAATGCATAAAATTGACCTAAACGTCTCCTTTTCCTATTCTGAGTCGATTCTGCATGCTTTAAGTGTGTTTGGTGGCTCAGAACCATCAAAAAACGTTGAAATATAGTTCAAATTCAATAAAAATCGACAAAAATACAGTTTCTAGCTAAAATTTGATGGTTTCGTTGCACTTTCCGAGCCCGTAGGGTATCTGATTGGCTTAAAAGTACAAGAAAACACTTCAAAAGTGACGTTTCTGAAGAATTTTAACAGTTTTCTTGTATCTACGAACGCCAGAATGCATAAAATTGACCTAAACGTCTCCTTTTCCTATTCTGAGTCGATTCTGCATGCTTTAAGTGTGTTTGGTGGCTCAGAACCATCAAAAAACGTTGAAATATAGTTCAAATTCAATAAAAATCGACAAAAATACAGTTTCTAGCTAAAATTTGATGGTTTCGTTGCACTTTCCGAGCCCGTAGGGTATCTGATTGGCTTAAAAGTACAAGAAAACACTTCAAAAGTGACGTTTCTGAAGAATTTTAACAGTTTTCTTGTATCTACGAACGCCAGAATGCATAAAATTGACCTAAACGTCTCCTTTTCCTATTCTGAGTCGATTCTGCATGCTTTAAGTGTGTTTGGTGGCTCAGAACCATCAAAAAACGTTGAAATATAGTTCAAATTCAATAAAAATCGACAAAAATACAGTTTCTAGCTAAAATTTGATGGTTTCGTTGCACTTTCCGAGCCCGTAGGGTATCTGATTGGCTTAAAAGTACAAGAAAACACTTCAAAAGTGACGTTTCTGAAGAATTTTAACAGTTTTCTTGTATCTACGAACGCCAGAATGCATAAAATTGACCTAAACGTCTCCTTTTCCTATTCTGAGTCGATTCTGCATGCTTTAAGTGTGTTTGGTGGCTCAGAACCATCAAAAAACGTTGAAATATAGTTCAAATTCAATAAAAATCGACAAAAATACAGTTTCTAGCTAAAATTTGATGGTTTCGTTGCACTTTCCGAGCCCGTAGGGTATCTGATTGGCTTAAAAGTACAAGAAAACACTTCAAAAGTGACGTTTCTGAAGAATTTTAACAGTTTTCTTGTATCTACGAACGCCAGAATGCATAAAATTGACCTAAACGTCTCCTTTTCCTATTCTGAGTCGATTCTGCATGCTTTAAGTGTGTTTGGTGGCTCAGAACCATCAAAAAACGTTGAAATATAGTTCAAATTCAATAAAAATCGACAAAAATACAGTTTCTAGCTAAAATTTGATGGTTTCGTTGCACTTTCCGAGCCCGTAGGGTATCTGATTGGCTTAAAAGTACAAGAAAACACTTCAAAAGTGACGTTTCTGAAGAATTTTAACAGTTTTCTTGTATCTACGAACGCCAGAATGCATAAAATTGACCTAAACGTCTCCTTTTCCTATTCTGAGTCGATTCTGCATGCTTTAAGTGTGTTTGGTGGCTCAGAACCATCAAAAAACGTTGAAATATAGTTCAAATTCAATAAAAATCGACAAAAATACAGTTTCTAGCTAAAATTTGATGGTTTCGTTGCACTTTCCGAGCCCGTAGGGTATCTGATTGGCTTAAAAGTACAAGAAAACACTTCAAAAGTGACGTTTCTGAAGAATTTTAACAGTTTTCTTGTATCTACGAACGCCAGAATGCATAAAATTGACCTAAACGTCTCCTTTTCCTATTCTGAGTCGATTCTGCATGCTTTAAGTGTGTTTGGTGGCTCAGAACCATCAAAAAACGTTGAAATATAGTTCAAATTCAATAAAAATCGACAAAAATACAGTTTCTAGCTAAAATTTGATGGTTTCGTTGCACTTTCCGAGCCCGTAGGGTATCTGATTGGCTTAAAAGTACAAGAAAACACTTCAAAAGTGACGTTTCTGAAGAATTTTAACAGTTTTCTTGTATCTACGAACGCCAGAATGCATAAAATTGACCTAAACGTCTCCTTTTCCTATTCTGAGTCGATTCTGCATGCTTTAAGTGTGTTTGGTGGCTCAGAACCATCAAAAAACGTTGAAATATAGTTCAAATTCAATAAAAATCGACAAAAATACAGTTTCTAGCTAAAATTTGATGGTTTCGTTGCACTTTCCGAGCCCGTAGGGTATCTGATTGGCTTAAAAGTACAAGAAAACACTTCAAAAGTGACGTTTCTGAAGAATTTTAACAGTTTTCTTGTATCTACGAACGCCAGAATGCATAAAATTGACCTAAACGTCTCCTTTTCCTATTCTGAGTCGATTCTGCATGCTTTAAGTGTGTTTGGTGGCTCAGAACCATCAAAAAACGTTGAAATATAGTTCAAATTCAATAAAAATCGACAAAAATACAGTTTCTAGCTAAAATTTGATGGTTTCGTTGCACTTTCCGAGCCCGTAGGGTATCTGATTGGCTTAAAAGTACAAGAAAACACTTCAAAAGTGACGTTTCTGAAGAATTTTAACAGTTTTCTTGTATCTACGAACGCCAGAATGCATTAAAATTGACCTAAACGTCTCCTTTTCCTATTCTGAGTCGATTCTGCATGCTTTAAGTGTGTTTGGTGGCTCAGAACCATCAAAAAACGTTGAAATATAGTTCAAATTCAATAAAAATCGACAAAAATACAGTTTCTAGCTAAAATTTGATGGTTTCGTTGCACTTTCCGAGCCCGTAGGGTATCTGATTGGCTTAAAAGTACAAGAAAACACTTCAAAAGTGACGTTTCTGAAGAATTTTAACAGTTTTCTTGTATCTACGAACGCCAGAATGCATAAAATTGACCTAAACGTCTCCTTTTCCTATTCTGAGTCGATTCTGCATGCTTTAAGTGTGTTTGGTGGCTCAGAACCATCAAAAAACGTTGAAATATAGTTCAAATTCAATAAAAATCGACAAAAATACAGTTTCTAGCTAAAATTTGATGGTTTCGTTGCACTTTCCGAGCCCGTAGGGTATCTGATTGGCTTAAAAGTACAAGAAAACACTTCAAAAGTGACGTTTCTGAAGAATTTTAACAGTTTTCTTGTATCTACGAACGCCAGAATGCATAAAATTGACCTAAACGTCTCCTTTTCCTATTCTGAGTCGATTCTGCATGCTTTAAGTGTGTTTGGTGGCTCAGAACCATCAAAAAACGTTGAAATATAGTTCAAATTCAATAAAAATCGACAAAAATACAGTTTCTAGCTAAAATTTGATGGTTTCGTTGCACTTTCCGAGCCCGTAGGGTATCTGATTGGCTTAAAAGTACAAGAAAACACTTCAAAAGTGACGTTTCTGAAGAATTTTAACAGTTTTCTTGTATCTACGAACGCCAGAATGCATAAAATTGACCTAAACGTCTCCTTTTCCTATTCTGAGTCGATTCTGCATGCTTTAAGTGTGTTTGGTGGCTCAGAACCATCAAAAAACGTTGAAATATAGTTCAAATTCAATAAAAATCGACAAAAATACAGTTTCTAGCTAAAATTTGATGGTTTCGTTGCACTTTCCGAGCCCGTAGGGTATCTGATTGGCTTAAAAGTACAAGAAAACCCTTCAAAAGTGACGTTTCTGAAGAATTTTAACAGTTTTCTTGTATCTACGAACGCCAGAATGCATAAAATTGACCTAAACGTCTCCTTTTCCTATTCTGAGTCGATTCTGCATGCTTTAAGTGTGTTTGGTGGCACAGAACCATCAAAAAACGTTGAAATATAGTTCAAATTCAATAAAAATCGACAAAAATACAGTTTCTAGCTAAAATTTGATGGTTTCGTTGCACTTTCCGAGCCCGTAGGGTATCTGATTGGCTTAAAAGTACAAGAAAACACTTCAAAAGTGACGTTTCTGAAGAATTTTAACAGTTTTCTTGTATCTACGAACGCCAGAATGCATAAAATTGACCTAAACGTCTCCTTTTCCTATTCTGAGTCGATTCTGCATGCTTTAAGTGTGTTTGGTGGCTCAGAACCATCAAAAAACGTTGAAATATAGTTCAAATTCAATAAAAATCGACAAAAATACAGTTTCTAGCTAAAATTTGATGGTTTCGTTGCACTTTCCGAGCCCGTAGGGTATCTGATTGGCTTAAAAGTACAAGAAAACCCTTCAAAAGTGACGTTTCTGAAGAATTTTAACAGTTTTCTTGTATCTACGAACGCCAGAATGCATAAAATTGACCTAAACGTCTCCTTTTCCTATTCTGAGTCGATTCTGCATGCTTTAAGTGTGTTTGGTGGCTCAGAACCATCAAAAAACGTTGAAATATAGTTCAAATTCAATAAAAATCGACAAAAATACAGTTTCTAGCTAAAATTTGATGGTTTCGTTGCACTTTCCGAGCCCGTAGGGTATCTGATTGGCTTAAAAGTACAAGAAAACACTTCAAAAGTGACGTTTCTGAAGAATTTTAACAGTTTTCTTGTATCTACGAACGCCAGAATGCATAAAATTGACCTAAACGTCTCCTTTTCCTATTCTGAGTCGATTCTGCATGCTTTAAGTGTGTTTGGTGGCTCAGAACCATCAAAAAACGTTGAAATATTGTTCAAATTCAATAAAAATCGACAAAAATACAGTTTCTAGCTAAAATTTGATGGTTTCGTTGCACTTTCCGAGCCCGTAGGGTATCTGATTGGCTTAAAAGTACAAGAAAACACTTCAAAAGTGACGTTTCTGAAGAATTTTAACAGTTTTCTTGTATCTACGAACGCCAGAATGCATAAAATTGACCTAAACGTCTCCTTTTCCTATTCTGAGTCGATTCTGCATGCTTTAAGTGTGTTTGGTGGCTCAGAACCATCAAAAAACGTTGAAATATAGTTCAAATTCAATAAAAATCGACAAAAATACAGTTTCTAGCTAAAATTTGATGGTTTCGTTGCACTTTCCGAGCCCGTAGGGTATCTGATTGGCTTAAAAGTACAAGAAAACACTTCAAAAGTGACGTTTCTGAAGAATTTTAACAGTTTTCTTGTATCTACGAACGCCAGAATGCATAAAATTGACCTAAACGTCTCCTTTTCCTATTCTGAGTCGATTCTGCATGCTTTAAGTGTGTTTGGTGGCTCAGAACCATCAAAAAACGTTGAAATATAGTTCAAATTCAATAAAAATCGACAAAAATACAGTTTCTAGCTAAAATTTGATGGTTTCGTTGCACTTTCCGAGCCCGCAGGGTATCTGATTGGCTTAAAAGTACAAGAAAACCCTTCAAAAGTGACGTTTCTGAAGAATTTTAACAGTTTTCTTGTATCTACGAACGCCAGAATGCATAAAATTGACCTAAACGTCTCCTTTTCCTATTCTGAGTCGATTCTGCATGCTTTAAGTGTGTTTGGTGGCTCAGAACCATCAAAAAACGTTGAAATATAGTTCAAATTCAATAAAAATCGACAAAAATACAGTTTCTAGCTAAAATTTGATGGTTTCGTTGCACTTTCCGAGCCCGTAGGGTATCTGATTGGCTTAAAAGTACAAGAAAACACTTCAAAAGTGACGTTTCTGAAGAATTTTAACAGTTTTCTTGTATCTACGAACGCCAGAATGCATAAAATTGACCTAAACGTCTCCTTTTCCTATTCTGAGTCGATTCTGCATGCTTTAAGTGTGTTTGGTGGCTCAGAACCATCAAAAAACGTTGAAATATTGTTCAAATTCAATAAAAATCGACAAAAATACAGTTTCTAGCTAAAATTTGATGGTTTCGTTGCACTTTCCGAGCCCGTAGGGTATCTGATTGGCTTAAAAGTACAAGAAAACACTTCAAAAGTGACGTTTCTGAAGAATTTTAACAGTTTTCTTGTATCTACGAACGCCAGAATGCATAAAATTGACCTAAACGTCTCCTTTTCCTATTCTGAGTCGATTCTGCATGCTTTAAGTGTGTTTGGTGGCTCAGAACCATCAAAAAACGTTGAAATATAGTTCAAATTCAATAAAAATCGACAAAAATACAGTTTCTAGCTAAAATTTGATGGTTTCGTTGCACTTTCCGAGCCCGTAGGGTATCTGATTGGCTTAAAAGTACAAGAAAACACTTCAAAAGTGACGTTTCTGAAGAATTTTAACAGTTTTCTTGTATCTACGAACGCCAGAATGCATAAAATTGACCTAAACGTCTCCTTTTCCTATTCTGAGTCGATTCTGCATGCTTTAAGTGTGTTTGGTGGCTCAGAACCATCAAAAAACGTTGAAATATAGTTCAAATTCAATAAAAATCGACAAAAATACAGTTTCTAGCTAAAATTTGATGGTTTCGTTGCACTTTCCGAGCCCGTAGGGTATCTGATTGGCTTAAAAGTACAAGAAAACCCTTCAAAAGTGACGTTTCTGAAGAATTTTAACAGTTTTCTTGTATCTACGAACGCCAGAATGCATAAAATTGACCTAAACGTCTCCTTTTCCTATTCTGAGTCGATTCTGCATGCTTTAAGTGTGTTTGGTGGCTCAGAACCATCAAAAAACGTTGAAATATAGTTCAAATTCAATAAAAATCGACAAAAATAACAGTTTCTAGCTAAAATTTGATGGTTTCGTTGCACTTTCCGAGCCCGTAGGTTATCTGATTGGCTTAAAAGTACAAGAAAACACTTCAAAAGTGACGTTTCTGAAGAATTTTAACAGTTTTCTTGTATCTACGAACGCCAGAATGCATAAAATTGACCTAAACGTCTCCTTTTCCTATTCTGAGTCGATTCTGCATGCTTTAAGTGTGTTTGGTGGCTCAGAACCATCAAAAAACGTTGAAATATTGTTCAAATTCAATAAAAATCGACAAAAATACAGTTTCTAGCTAAAATTTGATGGTTTCGTTGCACTTTCCGAGCCCGTAGGGTATCTGATTGGCTTAAAAGTAAAAGAAAACACTTCAAAAGTGACGTTTCTGAAGAATTTTAACAGTTTTCTTGTATCTACGAACGCCAGAATGCATAAAATTGACCTAAACGTCTCCTTTTCCTATTCTGAGTCGATTCTGCATGCTTTAAGTGTGTTTGGTGGCTCAGAACCATCAAAAAACGTTGAAATATAGTTCAAATTCAATAAAAATCGACAAAAATACAGTTTCTAGCTAAAATTTGATGGTTTCGTTGCACTTTCCGAGCCCGTAGAGTATCTGATTGGCTTAAAAGTACAAGAAAACACTTCAAAAGTGACGTTTCTGAAGAATTTTAACAGTTTTCTTGTATCTACGAACGCCAGAATGCATAAAATTGACCTAAACTTCTCCTTTTCCTATTCTGAGTCGATTCTGCATGCTTTAAGTGTGTTTGGTGGCTCAGAACTATCAAAAAACGTTGAAATATAGTTCAAATTCAATAAAAATCGACAAAAATACAGTTTCTAGCTAAAATTTGATGGTTTCGTTGCACTTTCCGAGCCCGTAGGGTATCTGATTGGCTTAAAAGTACAAGAAAACACTTCAAAAGTGACGTTTCTGAAGAATTTTAACAGTTTTCTTGTATCTACGAACGCCAGAATGCATAAAATTGACCTAAACGTCTCCTTTTCCTATTCTGAGTCGATTCTGCATGCTTTAAGTGTGTTTGGTGGCTCAGAACCATCAAAAAACGTTGAAATATAGTTCAAGTTCAATAAAAATCGACAAAAATACAGTTTATAGCTAAAATTTGATGGTTTCGTTGCACTTTCCGAGCCCGTAGGGTATCTGATTGGCTTAAAAGTACAAGAAAACACTTCAAAAGTGACGTTTCTGAAGAATTTTAACAGTTTTCTTGTATCTACGAACGCCAGAATGCATAAAATTGACCTAAACGTCTCCTTTTCCTATTCTGAGTCGATTCTGCATGCTTTAAGTGTGTTTGGTGGCTCAGAACCATCAAAAAACGTTGAAATATAGTTCAAATTCAATAAAAATCGACAAAAATACAGTTTCTAGCTAAAATTTGATGGTTTCGTTGCACTTTCCGAGCCCGTAGGGTATCTGATTGGCTTAAAAGTACAAGAAAACACTTCAAAAGTGACGTTTCTGAAGAATTTTAACAGTTTTCTTGTATCTACGAACGCCAGAATGCATAAAATTGACCTAAACGTCTCCTTTTCCTATTCTGAGTCGATTCTGCATGCTTTAAGTGTGTTTGGTGGCTCAGAACCATCAAAAAACGTTGAAATATAGTTCAAATTCAATAAAAATCGACAAAAATACAGTTTCTAGCTAAAGTTTGATGGTTTCGTTGCACTTTCCGAGCCCGTAGGGTATCTGATTGGCTTAAAAGTACAAGAAAACACTTCAAAAGTGACGTTTCTGAAGAATTTTAACAGTTTTCTTGTATCTACGAACGCCAGAATGCATAAAATTTACCTAAACGTCTCCTTTTCCTATTCTGAGTCGATTCTGCATGCTTTAAGTGTGTTTGGTGGCTCAGAACTATCAAAAAACGTTGAAATATAGTTCAAATTCAATAAAAATCGACAAAAATACAGTTTCTAGCTAAAATTTGATGGTTTCGTTGCACTTTCCGAGCCCGTAGGGTATCTGATTGGCTTAAAAGTACAAGAAAACACTTCAAAAGTGACGTTTCTGAAGAATTTTAACAGTTTTCTTGTATCTACGAACGCCAGAATGCATAAAATTGACCTAAACGTCTCCTTTTCCTATTCTGAGTCGATTCTGCATGCTTTAAGTGTGTTTGGTGGCTCAGAACCATCAAAAAACGTTGAAATATAGTTCAAGTTCAATAAAAATCGACAAAAATACAGTTTATAGCTAAAATTTGATGGTTTCGTTGCACTTTCCGAGCCCGTAGGGTATCTGATTGGCTTAAAAGTACAAGAAAACACTTCAAAAGTGACGTTTCTGAAGAATTTTAACAGTTTTCTTGTATCTACGAACGCCAGAATGCATAAAATTGACCTAAACGTCTCCTTTTCCTATTCTGAGTCGATTCTGCATGCTTTAAGTGTGTTTGGTGGCTCAGAACCATCAAAAAACGTTGAAATATAGTTCAAATTCAATAAAAATCGACAAAAATACAGTTTCTAGCTAAAATTTGATGGTTTCGTTGCACTTTCCGAGCCCGTAGGGTATCTGATTGGCTTAAAAGTACAAGAAAACACTTCAAAAGTGACGTTTCTGAAGAATTTTAACAGTTTTCTTGTATCTACGAACGCCAGAATGCATAAAATTGACCTAAACGTCTCCTTTTCCTATTCTGAGTCGATTCTGCATGCTTTAAGTGTGTTTGGTGGCTCAGAACCATCAAAAAACGTTGAAATATAGTTCAAATTCAATAAAAATCGACAAAAATACAGTTTCTAGCTAAAATTTGATGGTTTCGTTGCACTTTCCGAGCCCGTAGGGTATCTGATTGGCTTAAAAGTACAAGAAAACACTTCAAAAGTGACGTTTCTGAAGAATTTTAAGAGTTTTCTTGTATCTACGAACGCCAGAATGCATAAAATTGACCTAAACGTCTCCTTTTCCTATTCTGAGTCGATTCTGCATGCTTTAAGTGTGTTTGGTGGCTCAGAACCATCAAAAAACGTTGAAATATAGTTCAAATTCAATAAAAATCGACAAAAATACAGTTTCTAGCTAAAATTTGATGGTTTCGTTGCACTTTCCGAGCCCGTAGGGTATCTGATTGGCTTAAAAGTACAAGAAAACACTTCAAAAGTGACGTTTCTGAAGAATTTTAACAGTTTTCTTGTATCTACGAACGCCAGAATGCATAAAATTGACCTAAACGTCTCCTTTTCCTATTCTGAGTCGATTCTGCATGCTTTAAGTGTGTTTGGTGGCTCAGAACCATCAAAAAACGTTGAAATATAGTTCAAATTCAATGAAAATCGACAAAAATACAGTTTCTAGCTAAAATTTGATGGTTTCGTTGCACTTTCCGAGCCCGTAGGGTATCTGATTGGCTTAAAAGTACAAGAAAACACTTCAAAAGTGACGTTTCTGAAGAATTTTAACAGTTTTCTTGTATCTACGAACGCCAGAATGCATAAAATTGACCTAAACGTCTCCTTTTCCTATTCTGAGTCGATTCTGCATGCTTTAAGTGTGTTTGGTGGCTCAGAACCATCAAAAAACGTTGAAATATAGTTCAAATTCAATAAAAATCGACAAAAATACAGTTTCTAGCTAAAATTTGATGGTTTCGTTGCACTTTCCGAGCCCGTAGGGTATCTGATTGGCTTAAAAGTACAAGAAAACACTTCAAAAGTGACGTTTCTGAAGAATTTTAACAGTTTTCTTGTATCTACGAACGCCAGAATGCATAAAATTGACCTAAACGTCTCCTTTTCCTATTCTGAGTCGATTCTGCATGCTTTAAGTGTGTTTGGTGGCTCAGAACCATCAAAAAACGTTGAAATATAGTTCAAATTCAATAAAAATCGACAAAAATACAGTTTCTAGCTAAAATTTGATGGTTTCGTTGCACTTTCCGAGCCCGTAGGGTATCTGATTGGCTTAAAAGTACAAGAAAACACTTCAAAAGTGACGTTTCTGAAGAATTTTAACAGTTTTCTTGTATCTACGAACGCCAGAATGCATAAAATTGACCTAAACGTCTCCTTTTCCTATTCTGAGTCGATTCTGCATGCTTTAAGTGTGTTTGGTGGCTCAGAACCATCAAAAAACGTTGAAATATAGTTCAAATTCAATAAAAATCGACAAAAATACAGTTTCTAGCTAAAATTTGATGGTTTCGTTGCACTTTCCGAGCCCGTAGGGTATCTGATTGGCTTAAAAGTACAAGAAAACACTTCAAAAGTGACGTTTCTGAAGAATTTTAACAGTTTTCTTGTATCTACGAACGCCAGAATGCATAAAATTGACCTAAACGTCTCCTTTTCCTATTCTGAGTCGATTCTGCATGCTTTAAGTGTGTTTGGTGGCTCAGAACCATCAAAAAACGTTGAAATATAGTTCAAATTCAATAAAAATCGACAAAAATACAGTTTCTAGCTAAAATTTGATGGTTTCGTTGCACTTTCCGAGCCCGTAGGGTATCTGATTGGCTTAAAAGTACAAGAAAACACTTCAAAAGTGACGTTTCTGAAGAATTTTAACAGTTTTCTTGTATCTACGAACGCCAGAATGCATAAAATTGACCTAAACGTCTCCTTTTCCTATTCTGAGTCGATTCTGCATGCTTTAAGTGTGTTTGGTGGCTCAGAACCATCAAAAAACGTTGAAATATTGTTCAAATTCAATAAAAATCGACAAAAATACAGTTTCTAGCTAAAATTTGATGGTTTCGTTGCACTTTCCGAGCCCGTAGGGTATCTGGTTGGCTTAAAAGTACAAGAAAACACTTCAAAAGTGACGTTTCTGAAGAATTTTAACAGTTTTCTTGTATCTACGAACGCCAGAATGCATAAAATTGACCTAAACGTCTCCTTTTCCTATTCTGAGTCGATTCTGCATGCTTTAAGTGTGTTTGGTGGCTCAGAACCATCAAAAAACGTTGAAATATAGTTCAAATTCAATAAAAATCGCAAAAATACAGTTTCTAGCTAAAATTTGATGGTTTCGTTGCACTTTCCGAGCCCGTAGGGTATCTGATTGGCTTAAAAGTACAAGAAAACACTTCAAAAGTGACGTTTCTGAAGAATTTTAAAAGTTTTCTTGTATCTACGAACGCCAGAATGCATAAAATTGACCTAAACGTCTCCTTTTCCTATTCTGAGTCGATTCTGCATGCTTTAAGTGTGTTTGGTGGCTCAGAACCATCAAAAAACTTTGAAATATAGTTCAAATTCAATAAAAATCGACAAAAATACAGTTTCTAGCTAAAATTTGATGGTTTCGTTGCACTTTCCGAGCCCGTAGGGTATTTGATTGGCTTAAAAGTACAAGAAAACACTTCAAAAGTGACGTTTCTGAAGAAGCAAGCTGCAAGCTGATGTTATTTACGCGGATTTCTCCAAAGCGTTTGATAGAATAAATCATAAACTATTGCTACAGAAACTAAGTATACTAGGCTTTTCACCATTCTTACTTAATCTTATTGCTTCATATTTGTGTGATAGAAAACAATTCGTTTTAGTGGCAGGACATTCGTCAAGGGAAATATTTCCGACTTCGGGAGTTCCTCAGGGATCTGTTCTTGGACCGCTTCTTTTCGGTTTATTTATTAATGATATAATTAAAGACTTAGATGTAGAATATTTGTTATATGCAGATGATCTGAAGCTTTTTTCAAAAATTGAAGGATGGGGTGATTGTCATAATATGCAGTTGAACTTAAGTAAAATATTGGACTGGTGTGATAGTAATCAACTGCCTGTTAATAAAGAAAAATGTTATGTAATGTCGTTTTCACTGAAAAAGAAACTTTTTATTTACGATTATAAAATTGAAAGTGAAGTATTGTCGAGACCGATAATGATCCATGATTTGGGAGTTATTTTTGATAGTAAATTGACTTTTCGCTTTCATATCGAACATGTTATATCGGAATGCTTTAAAACTCTTGGATATATATATATAGGAATACAAAAGAATTTACTGAATCAAAAACACTTATGTCGCTATATACAGCATTAGTTAGACCTAAAATCGACTATGCTTGTGTGATATGGTTTCCATATCATGCGACCTGGATATCGCAACTAGAAAGAATACAGCGCAAGTTTCTCAAATATCTGTGTTACAAAGAAGATGGAGTCTATCCGCAAATTGGGTTTCCTCACTCACAACTTCTGCAAAGATTCTCTGTTACAACAACATACAATCGTAACAAAATGTTTTCAGCGATGTTCATACATAAAATAGTTACCAACGATATTGATTGTTCGGATATAATTGTTAAAATTCCAATTAATACAAACCATAGGATGCTCTCTTTAAGAAACCAAGTGATATTTGCACTTCCAACGCCAAGAACAAATGTTTTAAAGTATTCACCATTATATAGAATGTGTTACATTGGAAACTGGGTTAATCGGGAACTAGGAATATTTGATAAGAAAAAGTTGGAAATAAAGAAATTGGATTACAACGAAAGCTAAACATTTGAACTATTTAATTAACAATCTGTTGAATGTATTCTGTAAATGGGAAATCCTGTATAATACAAATATAATAATAATAATAATAATAATAATAATAATAATAATAATAATAAAAGAAAAAAGATACAAACAATCACATCTCAGAAAAATTCATAACACTAAATTTTTAAACAACGAAAAACTATTCTATCAACATTTAACTAATTCAAGCAAAACTCAATTATCCGGTGAACTACCAAGTTCACAAGATGTAACAACATTTTGGTCAAAACTTTGGTCTCAAGAATTTGAATTTAACCAATCTGCCAAATGGATTCCTCATATATATAATAAACTATCCACAGTTACACCAATGAATGATCATCAAATAACACTTGCCGAATTAATAAATACCATCAATAAGACACACAACTGGAAATCACCAGGACCAGACAAAATCCATAATTTTTTGATAAAAAAATTAAATTGTGTACATATTCATTTACTACATCACTTAAATCAGTTCCTTCTTGACCCATCCTCTTTTCCAACATTCTTATGTCATGGTGTAACATACTTAAAACCTAAAGATAACGACACAAAAAATCCATCAAAATACAGACCTATCACATGTTTACCGACAATCTATAAAATATTAACCTCATGCATTACACAAAAAATATATCAACACTGTTTTAACTCTGACATCATTAATGAAGAACAGAAAGGATGTATTAAAGGATCCTTTGGCTGCAAAGAGCAATTAATCATAGATTCCATCATCTGTGAACAAGCTAGAAAAGAAAACCGAAACATATATACTGCTTTTATTGATTATAAGAAAGCTTACGATTCTGTCCCTCATTCCTGGCTATGCAAAATTCTGGAATTATACAAGATTGATACTAAAATCTGCACTTTTCTCAAATGTTCCATGGAATTTTGGAAGACCACCCTCCAAATAACCTTAAATGAACAAACAATTCAGTCAGACCCAATAATGATCCGAAGAGGAATTTTTCAAGGCGATTCTCTTAGCCCGTTATGGTTCTGCTTAGCAATAAATCCCCTCTCCGATATCCTGAACAGCTGCAATTATGGGTTCAATATAAGAATTAACAAACAAAGAGAAAACAGAATAAGTCACTTGCTGTATATGGATGACATAAAAATATATGCAAGTACACAAAATCAGTTAACAAACCTATTAAATCTGACTGAACAATTTTCCGGTGATATTGGCATGTCCTTTGGTATTGAGAAATGTAAGACCCAAGCAATCAGAAAAGGCGTGTTTCACCAAGTACCACATATAACACAGAATAAGGAAATAATTGAAGCCCAAGAACGAAACGATACATACAAATATCTGGGTTTCTGTCAATCCTCCCACATCAATCATACCAAAACGAAAACACAGTTGAAAGATCAATACGTAGCGAGATTAAAATTAATATTGAAGACACAGTTAAATGGAAAAAATTTAATGAAAGCAGTAAATACATTCTGCGTTCCACTGCTAACATATTCTTTTGGAGTCATTAAATGGTCCAAAACTGATCTTGAAAATTTAAACATCGCAACAAGGAAAATCTTCACACAGTATAGAAGGCATCACCCAAAATCGTCGATTGAAAGATTCTCATTACCAAGACAGAATGGAGGAAGGGGTTTCCAGAACTTAGAAAACTTATATCAGAGACAAATCTCAGATTTGAAGAAGTATTTCTTGAAACGAGCGGAAAGAAATGAAATGTTTCGCACCATCACAAGAGCAGATTTGAACCACACACCCTTAAATCTGTCGAACACCGAAGAAATCCACACCCCCCACACAATAGATAAAATAATAAGTGTGCTAAAACAAAAACAACTACATGGAAAATTCTACAAAGACTTAGAAGAAAATCATGTCAATAAGAAGATGTCATTGATTTGGTTAAAAAAATCAAGTTTGTATGCCGAAACAGAAGGATTTGTGTTTGCTATTCAAGACCAAGTAATCAATACCAAGAATTATAGAAAATACATCATCAAAGATCCGAACATAAAAAACGACTGCTGTCGTCTCTGCAAAGCAAAACCTGAAACGATCCAGCACATAATCTCTTCTTGCAGCATCCTAGCACAAACTGATTACAAAGCTAGACACGACAACGCAGCCAAAATCATTCACAAAGAATTAGCAACACTTATGAATTTAATCGAAGATACGACACCCTATTACACTTACATTCCATCTCCGTTCCTTGAAAATAACAAATACAAATTATACTGGGATCGTACAATACTTACAGACTTAAACATTACAGCTAACAGACCAGACATCATACTTATCAAAAAACACACAAACGAAGCCATTCTCATTGACATTGCTATTCCTAACACAAACAACATTATTCAAACATACGACACCAAGATTTCCAAATATCTACAATTATCGATAGAAATGAAATCCATGTTAAATCTTAAAAAAATTTCAATTCTACCCCTAGTTATCTCTAATGTAGGTGTAGTTCCAAATAGCTTAGTTGAGAATTTAAAGTCTTTGCACTTGAATGATTCAATAATTGTCAAAATTCAAAAAGCTGTTTTGTTAGGAACATGTCATATTGTTCGTAAGTTTCTTGAACAGTCTGATCATGTCAGTCAGATTAGATTAGCACCAGTAGGTCAGAGTAGTATAGGTCACTTTTCATGTGATGCGCGGATAAATGATCGGTAGTTACGCTTGACTTTTGGGGATGGGGTGAGATTAGAGAATAATAGCAGACTAATTTGTATGCTGTAATTCTAGAATCTCGAAAGTTGTTCTGTTAATCTAATCAAAACATATCATTACTTGGTCTTAGTACCCGTAATGATAGAAGTCTTGCCTGAATGCCGGTCATTTCCGGGTCAGTGGTGGGTCCTAATAATAATAATAATAATAATAATAATAATAATTTTAACAGTTTTCTTGTATCTACGAACGCCAGAATGCATAAAATTGACCTAAACGTCTCCTTTTCCTATTCTGAGTCGATTCTGCATGCTTTAAGTGTGTTTGGTGGCTCAGAACCATCAAAAAACGTTGAAATATAGTTCAAATTCAATAAAAATCGACAAAAATACAGTTTCTAGCTAAAATTTGATGGTTTCGTTGCACTTTCCGAGCCCGTAGGGTATCTGATTGGCTTAAAAGTACAAGAAAACACTTCAAAAGTGACGTTTCTGAAGAATTTTAACAGTTTTCTTGTATCTACGAACGCCAGAATGCATAAAATTGACCTAAACGTCTCCTTTTCCTATTCTGAGTCGATTCTGCATGCTTTAAGTGTGTTTGGTGGCTCAGAACCATCAAAAAACGTTGAAATATAGTTCAAATTCAATAAAAATCGACAAAAATACAGTTTCTAGCTAAAATTTGATGGTTTCGTTGCACTTTCCGAGCCCGCAGGGTATCTGATTGGCTTAAAAGTACAAGAAAACCCTTCAAAAGTGACGTTTCTGAAGAATTTTAATAGTTTTCTTGTATCTACGAACGCCAGAATGCATAAAATTGACCTAAACGTCTCCTTTTCCTATTCTGAGTCGATTCTGCATGCTTTAAGTGTGTTTGGTGGCTCAGAACCATCAAAAAACGTTGAAATATAGTTCAAATTCAATAAAAATCGACAAAAATACAGTTTCTAGCTAAAATTTGATGGTTTCGTTGCACTTTCCGAGCCCGTTGGGTATCTGATTGGCTTAAAAGTACAAGAAAACACTTCAAAAGTGACGTTTCTGAAGAATTTTAACAGTTTTCTTGTATCTACGAACGCCAGAATGCATAAAATTGACCTAAACGTCTCCTTTTCCTATTCTGAGTCGATTCTGCATGCTTTAAGTGTGTTTGGTGGCTCAGAACCATCAAAAAACGTTGAAATATTGTTCAAATTCAATAAAAATCGACAAAAATACAGTTTCTAGCTAAAATTTGATGGTTTCGTTGCACTTTCCGAGCCCGTAGGGTATCTGATTGGCTTAAAAGTACAAGAAAACACTTCAAAAGTGACGTTTCTGAAGAATTTTAACAGTTTTCTTGTATCTACGAACGCCAGAATGCATAAAATTGACCTAAACGTCTCCTTTTCCTATTCTGAGTCGATTCTGCATGCTTTAAGTGTGTTTGGTGGCTCAGAACCATCAAAAAACGTTGAAATATAGTTCAAATTCAATAAAAATCGACAAAAATACAGTTTCTAGCTAAAATTTGATGGTTTCGTTGCACTTTCCGAGCCCGTAGGGTATCTGATTGGCTTAAAAGTACAAGAAAACACTTCAAAAGTGACGTTTCTGAAGAATTTTAACAGTTTTCTTGTATCTACGAACGCCAGAATGCACAAAATTGACCTAAACGTCTCCTTTTCCTATTCTGAGTCGATTCTGCATGCTTTAAGTGTGTTTGGTGGCTCAGAACCATCAAAAAACGTTGAAATATAGTTCAAATTCAATAAAAATCGACAAAAATACAGTTTCTAGCTAAAATTTGATGGTTTCGTTGCACTTTCCGAGCCCGTAGGGTATCTGATTGGCTTAAAAGTACAAGAAAACACTTCAAAAGTGACGTTTCTGAAGAATTTTAACAGTTTTCTTGTATCTACGAACGCCAGAATGCATAAAATTGACCTAAACGTCTCCTTTTCCTATTCTGAGTCGATTCTGCATGCTTTAAGTGTGTTTGGTGGCTCAGAACCATCAAAAAACGTTGAAATATAGTTCAAATTCAATAAAAATCGACAAAAATACAGTTTCTAGCTAAAATTTGATGGTTTCGTTGCACTTTCCGAGCCCGCAGGGTATCTGATTGGCTTAAAAGTACAAGAAAACCCTTCAAAAGTGACGTTTCTGAAGAATTTTAATAGTTTTCTTGTATCTACGAACGCCAGAATGCATAAAATTGACCTAAACGTCTCCTTTTCCTATTCTGAGTCGATTCTGCATGCTTTAAGTGTGTTTGGTGGCTCAGAACCATCAAAAAACGTTGAAATATAGTTCAAATTCAATAAAAATCGACAAAAATACAGTTTCTAGCTAAAATTTGATGGTTTCGTTGCACTTTCCGAGCCCGTTGGGTATCTGATTGGCTTAAAAGTACAAGAAAACACTTCAAAAGTGACGTTTCTGAAGAATTTTAACAGTTTTCTTGTATCTACGAACGCCAGAATGCATAAAATTGACCTAAACGTCTCCTTTTCCTATTCTGAGTCGATTCTGCATGCTTTAAGTGTGTTTGGTGGCTCAGAACCATCAAAAAACGTTGAAATATTGTTCAAATTCAATAAAAATCGACAAAAATACAGTTTCTAGCTAAAATTTGATGGTTTCGTTGCACTTTCCGAGCCCGTAGGGTATCTGATTGGCTTAAAAGTACAAGAAAACACTTCAAAAGTGACGTTTCTGAAGAATTTTAACAGTTTTCTTGTATCTACGAACGCCAGAATGCATAAAATTGACCTAAACGTCTCCTTTTCCTATTCTGAGTCGATTCTGCATGCTTTAAGTGTGTTTGGTGGCTCAGAACCATCAAAAAACGTTGAAATATAGTTCAAATTCAATAAAAATCGACAAAAATACAGTTTCTAGCTAAAATTTGATGGTTTCGTTGCACTTTCCGAGCCCGTAGGGTATCTGATTGGCTTAAAAGTACAAGAAAACACTTCAAAAGTGACGTTTCTGAAGAATTTTAACAGTTTTCTTGTATCTACGAACGCCAGAATGCACAAAATTGACCTAAACGTCTCCTTTTCCTATTCTGAGTCGATTCTGCATGCTTTAAGTGTGTTTGGTGGCTCAGAACCATCAAAAAACGTTGAAATATAGTTCAAATTCAATAAAAATCGACAAAAATACAGTTTCTAGCTAAAATTTGATGGTTTCGTTGCACTTTCCGAGCCCGTAGGGTATCTGATTGGCTTAAAAGTACAAGAAAACACTTCAAAAGTGACGTTTCTGAAGAATTTTAACAGTTTTCTTGTATCTACGAACGCCAGAATGCATAAAATTGACCTAAACGTCTCCTTTTCCTATTCTGAGTCGATTCTGCATGCTTTAAGTGTGTTTGGTGGCTCAGAACCATCAGAAAACGTTGAAATATAGTTCAAATTCAATAAAAATCGACAAAAATACAGTTTCTAGCTAAAATTTGATGGTTTCGTTGCACTTTCCGAGCCCGTAGGGTATCTGATTGGCTTAAAAGTACAAGAAAACACTTCAAAAGTGACGTTTCTGAAGAATTTTAACAGTTTTCTTGTATCTACGAACGCCAGAATGCATAAAATTGACCTAAACGTCTCCTTTTCCTATTCTGAGTCGATTCTGCATGCTTTAAGTGTGTTTGGTGGCTCAGAACCATCAAAAAACGTTGAAATATAGTTCAAATTCAATAAAAATCGACAAAAATACAGTTTCTAGCTAAAATTTGATGGTTTCGTTGCACTTTCCGAGCCCGTAGGGTATCTGATTGGCTTAAAAGTACAAGAAAACACTTCAAAAGTGACGTTTCTGAAGAATTTTAACAGTTTTCTTGTATCTACGAACGCCAGAATGCATAAAATTGACCTAAACGTCTCCTTTTCCTATTCTGAGTCGATTCTGCATGCTTTAAGTGTGTTTGGTGGCTCAGAACCATCAAAAAACGTTGAAATATAGTTCAAATTCAATAAAAATCGACAAAAATACAGTTTCTAGCTAAAATTTGATGGTTTCGTTGCACTTTCCGAGCCCGTAGGGTATCTGATTGGCTTAAAAGTACAAGAAAACACTTCAAAAGTGACGTTTCTGAAGAATTTTAACAGTTTTCTTGTATCTACGAACGCCAGAATGCATAAAATTGACCTAAACGTCTCCTTTTCCTATTCTGAGTCGATTCTGCATGCTTTAAGTGTGTTTGGTGGCTCAGAACCATCAAAAAACGTTGAAATATAGTTCAAATTCAATAAAAATCGACAAAAATATAGTTTCTAGCTAAAATTTGATGGTTTCGTTGCACTTTCCGAGCCCGTAGGGTATCTGATTGGCTTAAAAGTACAAGAAAACACTTCAAAAGTGACGTTTCTGAAGAATTTTAACAGTTTTCTTGTATCTACGAACGCCAGAATGCATAAAATTGACCTAAACTTCTCCTTTTCCTATTCTGAGTCGATTCTGCATGCTTTAAGTGTGTTTGGTGGCTCAGAACTATCAAAAAACGTTGAAATATAGTTCAAATTCAATAAAAATCGACAAAAATACAGTTTCTAGCTAAAATTTGATGGTTTCGTTGCACTTTCCGAGCCCGTAGGGTATCTGATTGGCTTAAAAGTACAAGAAAACACTTCAAAAGTAACGTTTCTGAAGAATTTTAACAGTTTTCTTGTATCTACAAACGCCAGAATGCATAAAATTGACCTAAACGTCTCCTTTTCCTATTCTGAGTCGATTCTGCATGCTTTAAGTGTGTTTGGTGGCTCAGAACCATCAAAAAACGTTGAAATATAGTTCAAATTCAATAAAAATCGACAAAAATACAGTTTCTAGCTAAAATTTGATGGTTTCGTTGCACTTTCCGAGCCCGTAGGGTATCTGATTGGCTTAAAAGTACAAGAAAACACTTCAAAAGTGACGTTTCTGAAGAATTTTAACAGTTTTCTTGTATCTACGAACGCCAGAATGCATAAAATTGACCTAAACGTCTCCTTTTCCTATTCTGAGTCGATTCTGCATGCTTTAAGTGTGTTTGGTGGCTCAGAACCATCAAAAAACGTTGAAATATAGTTCAAATTCAATAAAAATCGACAAAAATACAGTTTCTAGCTAAAATTTGATGGTTTCGTTGCACTTTCCGAGCCCGTAGGGTATCTGATTGGCTTAAAAGTACAAGAAAACACTTCAAAAGTGACGTTTCTGAAGAATTTTAACAGTTTTCTTGTATCTACGAACGCCAGAATGCATAAAATTGACCTAAACGTCTCCTTTTCCTATTCTGAGTCGATTCTGCATGCTTTAAGTGTGTTTGGTGGCTCAGAACCATCAAAAAACGTTGAAATATAGTTCAAATTCAATAAAAATCGACAAAAATACAGTTTCTAGCTAAAATTTGATGGTTTCGTTGCACTTTCCGAGCCCGTAGGGTATCTGATTGGCTTAAAAGTACAAGAAAACACTTCAAAAGTGACGTTTCTGAATAATTTTAACAGTTTTCTTGTATCTACGAACGCCAGAATGCATAAAATTGACCTAAACGTCTCCTTTTCCTATTCTGAGTCGATTCTGCATGCTTTAAGTGTGTTTGGTGGCTCAGAACCATCAAAAAACGTTGAAATATAGTTCAAATTCAATAAAAATCGACAAAAATACAGTTTCTAGCTAAAATTTGATGGTTTCGTTGCACTTTCCGAGCCCGTAGGGTATCTGATTGGCTTAAAAGTACAAGAAAACACTTCAAAAGTGACGTTTCTGAAGAATTTTAACAGTTTTCTTGTATCTACGAACGCCAGAATGCATAAAATTGACCTAAACGTCTCCTTTTCCTATTCTGAGTCGGTTCTGCATGCTTTAAGTGTGTTTGGTGGCTCAGAACCATCAAAAAACGTTGAAATATAGTTCAAATTCAATAAAAATCGACAAAAATACAGTTTCTAGCTAAAATTTGATGGTTTGGTTGCACTTTCCGAGCCCGTAGGGTATCTGATTGGCTTAAAAGTACAAGAAAACACTTCAAAAGTGACGTTTCTGAAGAATTTTAACAGTTTTCTTGTATCTACGAACGCCAGAATGCATAAAATTGACCTAAACGTCTCCTTTTCCTATTCTGAGTCGATTCTGCATGCTTTAAGTGTGTTTGGTGGCTCAGAACCATCAAAAAACGTTGAAATATAGTTCAAATTCAATAAAAATCGACAAAAATACAGTTTCTAGCTAAAATTTGATGGTTTCGTTGCACTTTCCGAGCCCGTAGGGTATCTGATTGGCTTAAAAGTACAAGAAAACACTTCAAAAGTGACGTTTCTGAAGAATTTTAACAGTTTTCTTGTATCTACGAACGCCAGAATGCATAAAATTGACCTAAACGTCTCCTTTTCCTATTCTGAGTCGATTCTGCATGCTTTAAGTGTGTTTGGTGGCTCAGAACCATCAAAAAACGTTGAAATATAGTTCAAGTTCAATAAAAATCGACAAAAATACAGTTTCTAGCTAAAATTTGATGGTTTCGTTGCACTTTCCGAGCCCGTAGGGTATCTGATTGGCTTAAAAGTACAAGAAAACACTTCAAAAGTGACGTTTCTGAAGAATTTTAACAGTTTTCTTGTATCTACGAACGCCAGAATGCATAAAATTGACCTAAACGTCTCCTTTTCCTATTCTGAGTCGATTCTGCATGCTTTAAGTGTGTTTGGTGGCTCAGAACCATCAAAAAACTTTGAAATATAGTTCAAATTCAATAAAAATCGACAAAAATACAGTTTCTAGCTAAAATTTGATGGTTTCGTTGCACTTTCCGAGCCCGTAGGGTATCTGATTGGCTTAAAAGTACAAGAAAACACTTCAAAAGTGACGTTTCTGAAGAATTTTAACAGTTTTCTTGTATCTACGAACGCCAGAATGCATAAAATTGACCTAAACGTCTCCTTTTCCTATTCTGAGTCGATTCTGCATGCTTTAAGTGTGTTTGGTGGCTCAGAACCATCAAAAAACGTTGAAATATAGTTCAAATTCAATAAAAATCGACAAAAATACAGTTTCTAGCTAAAATTTGATGGTTTCGTTGCACTTTCCGAGCCCGCAGGGTATCTGATTGGCTTAAAAGTACAAGAAAACCCTTCAAAAGTGACGTTTCTGAAGAATTTTAACAGTTTTCTTGTATCTACGAACGCCAGAATGCATAAAATTGACCTAAACGTCTCCTTTTCCTATTCTGAGTCGATTCTGCATGCTTTAAGTGTGTTTGGTGGCTCAGAACCATCAAAAAACGTTGAAATATAGTTCAAATTCAATAAAAATCGACAAAAATACAGTTTCTAGCTAAAATTTGATGGTTTCGTTGCACTTTCCGAGCCCGTAGGGTATCTGATTGGCTTAAAAGTACAAGAAAACACTTCAAAAGTGACGTTTCTGAAGAATTTTAACAGTTTTCTTGTATCTACGAACGCCAGAATGCATAAAATTGACCTAAACGTCTCCTTTTCCTATTCTGAGTCGATTCTGCATGCTTTAAGTGTGTTTGGTGGCTCAGAACCATCAAAAAACGTTGAAATATAGTTCAAATTCAATAAAAATCGACAAAAATACAGTTTCTAGCTAAAATTTGATGGTTTCGTTGCACTTTCCGAGCCCGCAGGGTATCTGATTGGCTTAAAAGTACAAGAAAACCCTTCAAAAGTGACGTTTCTGAAGAATTTTAACAGTTTTCTTGTATCTACGAACGCCAGAATGCATAAAATTGACCTAAACGTCTCCTTTTCCTATTCTGAGTCGATTCTGCATGCTTTAAGTGTGTTTGGTGGCTCAGAACCATCAAAAAACGTTGAAATATAGTTCAAATTCAATAAAAATCGACAAAAATACAGTTTCTAGCTAAAATTTGATGGTTTCGTTGCACTTTCCGAGCCCGTTGGGTATCTGATTGGCTTAAAAGTACAAGAAAACACTTCAAAAGTGACGTTTCTGAAGAATTTTAACAGTTTTCTTGTATCTACGAACGCCAGAATGCATAAAATTGACCTAAACGTCTCCTTTTCCTATTCTGAGTCGATTCTGCATGCTTTAAGTGTGTTTGGTGGCTCAGAACCATCAAAAAACGTTGAAATATTGTTCAAATTCAATAAAAATCGACAAAAATACAGTTTCTAGCTAAAATTTGATGGTTTCGTTGCACTTTCCGAGCCCGTAGGGTATCTGATTGGCTTAAAAGTACAAGAAAACACTTCAAAAGTGACGTTTCTGAAGAATTTTAACAGTTTTCTTGTATCTACGAACGCCAGAATGCATAAAATTGACCTAAACGTCTCCTTTTCCTGTTCTGAGTCGATTCTGCATGCTTTAAGTGTGTTTGGTGGCTCAGAACCATCAAAAAACGTTGAAATATAGTTCAAATTCAATAAAAATCGACAAAAATACAGTTTCTAGCTAAAATTTGATGGTTTCGTTGCACTTTCCGAGCCCGTAGGGTATCTGATTGGCTTAAAAGTACAACAAAACACTTCAAAAGTGACGTTTCTGAAGAATTTTAACAGTTTTCTTGTATCTACGAACGCCAGAATGCATAAAATTGACCTAAACGTCTCCTTTTCCTATTCTGAGTCGATTCTGCATGCTTTAAGTGTGTTTGGTGGCTCAGAACCATCAAAAAACGTTGAAATATAGTTCAAATTCAATAAAAATCGACAAAAATACAGTTTCTAGCTAAAATTTGATGGTTTCGTTGCACTTTCCGAGCCCGTAGGGTATCTGATTGGCTTAAAAGTACAAGAAAACACTTCAAAAGTGACGTTTCTGAAGAATTTTAACAGTTTTCTTGTATCTACGAACGCCAGAATGCATAAAATTGACCTAAACGTCTCCTTTTCCTATTCTGAGTCGATTCTGCATGCTTTAAGTGTGTTTGGTGGCTCAGAACCATCAAAAAACGTTGAAATATAGTTCAAATTCAATAAAAATCGACAAAAATACAGTTTCTAGCTAAAATTTGATGGTCTCGTTGCACTTTCCGAGCCCGTAGGGTATCTGATTGGCTTAAAAGTACAAGAAAACACTTCAAAAGTGACGTTTCTGAAGAATTTTAACAGTTTTCTTGTATCTACGAACGCCAGAATGCATAAAATTGACCTAAACGTCTCCTTTTCCTATTCTGAGTCGATTCTGCATGCTTTAAGTGTGTTTGGTGGCTCAGAACCATCAAAAAACGTTGAAATATAGTTCAAATTCAATAAAAATCGACAAAAATACAGTTTCTAGCTAAAATTTGATGGTTTCGTTGCACTTTCCGAGCCCGCAGGGTATCTGATTGGCTTAAAAGTACAAGAAAACCCTTCAAAAGTGACGTTTCTGAAGAATTTTAACAGTTTTCTTGTATCTACGAACGCCAGAATGCATAAAATTGACCTAAACGTCTCCTTTTCCTATTCTGAGTCGATTCTGCATGCTTTAAGTGTGTTTGGTGGCTCAGAACCATCAAAAAACGTTGAAATATAGTTCAAATTCAATAAAAATCGACAAAAATACAGTTTCTAGCTAAAATTTGATGGTTTCGTTGCACTTTCCGAGCCCGTTGGGTATCTGATTGGCTTAAAAGTACAAGAAAACACTTCAAAAGTGACGTTTCTGAAGAATTTTAACAGTTTTCTTGTATCTACGAACGCCAGAATGCATAAAATTGACCTAAACGTCTCCTTTTCCTATTCTGAGTCGATTCTGCATGCTTTAAGTGTGTTTGGTGGCTCAGAACCATCAAAAAACGTTGAAATATTGTTCAAATTCAATAAAAATCGACAAAAATACAGTTTCTAGCTAAAATTTGATGGTTTCGTTGCACTTTCCGAGCCCGTAGGGTATCTGATTGGCTTAAAAGTACAAGAAAACACTTCAAAAGTGACGTTTCTGAAGAATTTTAACAGTTTTCTTGTATCTACGAACGCCAGAATGCATAAAATTGACCTAAACTTCTCCTTTTCCAATTCTGAGTCGATTCTGCATGCTTTAAGTGTGTTTGGTGGCTCAGAACTATCAAAAAACGTTGAAATATAGTTCAAATTCAATAAAAATCGACAAAAATACAGTTTCTAGCTAAAATTTGATGGTTTCGTTGCACTTTCCGAGCCCGTAGGGTATCTGATTGGCTTAAAAGTACAAGAAAACACTTCAAAAGTAACGTTTCTGAAGAATTTTAACAGTTTTCTTGTATCTACAAACGCCAGAATGCATAAAATTGACCTAAACGTCTCCTTTTCCTATTCTGAGTCGATTCTGCATGCTTTAAGTGTGTTTGGTGGCTCAGAACCATCAAAAAACGTTGAAATATAGTTCAAATTCAATAAAAATCGACAAAAATACAGTTTCTAGCTAAAATTTGATGGTTTCGTTGCACTTTCCGAGCCCGTAGGGTATCTGATTGGCTTAAAAGTACAAGAAAACACTTCAAAAGTGACGTTTCTGAAGAATTTTAACAGTTTTCTTGTATCTACGAACGCCAGAATGCATAAAATTGACCTAAACGTCTCCTTTTCCTATTCTGAGTCGATTCTGCATGCTTTAAGTGTGTTTGGTGGCTCAGAACCATCAAAAAACGTTGAAATATAGTTCAAATTCAATAAAAATCGACAAAAATACAGTTTCTAGCTAAAATTTGATGGTTTCGTTGCACTTTCCGAGCCCGTAGGGTATCTGATTGGCTTAAAAGTACAAGAAAACACTTCAAAAGTGACGTTTCTGAAGAATTTTAACAGTTTTCTTGTATCTACGAACGCCAGAATGCATAAAATTGACCTAAACGTCTCCTTTTCCTATTCTGAGTCGATTCTGCATGCTTTAAGTGTGTTTGGTGGCTCAGAACCATCAAAAAACGTTGAAATAAAGTTCAAATTCAATAAAAATCGACAAAAATACAGTTTCTAGCTAAAATTTGATGGTTTCGTTGCACTTTCCGAGCCCGTAGGGTATCTGATTGGCTTAAAAGTACAAGAAAACACTTCAAAAGTGACGTTTCTGAAGAATTTTAACAGTTTTCTTGTATCTACGAACGCCAGAATGCATAAAATTGACCTAAACGTCTCATTTTCCTATTCTGAGTCGATTCTGCATGCTTTAAGTGTGTTTGGTGGCTCAGAACCATCAAAAAACGTTGAAATATAGTTCAAATTCAATAAAAATCGACAAAAATACAGTTTCTAGCTAAAATTTGATGGTTTGGTTGCACTTTCCGAGCCCGTAGGGTATCTGATTGGCTTAAAAGTACAAGAAAACACTTCAAAAGTGACGTTTCTGAAGAATTTTAACAGTTTTCTTGTATCTACGAACGCCTGAATGCATAAAATTGACCTAAACGTCTCCTTTTCCTATTCTGAGTCGATTCTGCATGCTTTAAGTGTGTTTGGTGGCTCAGAACCATCAAAAAACGTTGAAATATAGTTCAAATTCAATAAAAATCGACAAAAATACAGTTTCTAGCTAAAATTTGATGGTTTCGTTGCACTTTCCGAGCCCGTGGGGTATCTGATTGGCTTAAAAGTACAAGAAAACACTTCAAAAGTGACGTTTCTGAAGAATTTTAACAGTTTTCTTGTATCTACGAACGCCAGAATGCATAAAATTGACCTAAACGTCTCCTTTTCCTATTCTGAGTCGATTCTGCATGCTTTAAGTGTGTTTGGTGGCTCAGAACCATCAAAAAACTTTGAAATATAGTTCAAATTCAATAAAAATCGACAAAAATACAGTTTCTAGCTAAAATTTGATGGTTTCGTTGCACTTTCCGAGCCCGTAGGGTATCTGATTGGCTTAAAAGTACAGGAAAACACTTCAAAAGTGATGTTTCTGAAGAATTTTAACAGTTTTCTTGTATCTACGAACGCCAGAATGCATAAAATTGACCTAAACGTCTCCTTTTCCTATTCTGAGTCGATTCTGCATGCTTTAAGTGTGTTTGGTGGCTCAGAACCATCAAAAAACGTTGAAATATAGTTCAAATTCAATAAAAATCGACAAAAATACAGTTTCTAGCTAAAATTTGATGGTTTCGTTGCACTTTCCGAGCCCGCAGGGTATCTGATTGGCTTAAAAGTACAAGAAAACCCTTCAAAAGTGACGTTTCTGAAGAATTTTAACAGTTTTCTTGTATCTACGAACGCCAGAATGCATAAAATTGACCTAAACGTCTCCTTTTCCTATTCTGAGTCGATTCTGCATGCTTTAAGTGTGTTTGGTGGCTCAGAACCATCAAAAAACGTTGAAATATAGTTCAAATTCAATAAAAATCGACAAAAAT
The DNA here is from genome assembly GCF_036711695.1 of Zophobas morio. Classification (NCBI taxonomy): domain Eukaryota; kingdom Metazoa; phylum Arthropoda; class Insecta; order Coleoptera; family Tenebrionidae; genus Zophobas; species Zophobas morio. Next base: position 50,183 of record NW_026972324.1, read on the forward strand.
ACAGTTTCTAGCTAAAATTTGATGGTTTCGTTGCACTTTCCGAGCCCGTAGGGTATCTGATTGGCTTAAAAGTACAAGAAAACACTTCAAAAGTGACGTTTCTGAAGAATTTTAACAGTTTTCTTGTATCTACGAACGCCAGAATGCATAAAATTGACCTAAACGTCTCCTTTTCCTATTCTGAGTCGATTCTGCATGCTTTAAGTGTGTTTGGTGGCTCAGAACCATCAAAAAACGTTGAAATATAGTTCAAATTCAATAAAAATCGACAAAAATACAGTTTCTAGCTAAAATTTGATGGTTTCGTTGCACTTTCCGAGCCCGCAGGGTATCTGATTGGCTTAAAAGTACAAGAAAACCCTTCAAAAGTGACGTTTCTGAAGAATTTTAACAGTTTTCTTGTATCTACGAACGCCAGAATGCATAAAATTGACCTAAACGTCTCCTTTTCCTATTCTGAGTCGATTCTGCATGCTTTAAGTGTGTTTGGTGGCTCAGAACCATCAAAAAACGTTGAAATATAGTTCAAATTCAATAAAAATCGACAAAAATACAGTTTCTAGCTAAAATTTGATGGTTTCGTTGCACTTTCCGAGCCCGTTGGGTATCTGATTGGCTTAAAAGTACAAGAAAACACTTCAAAAGTGACGTTTCTGAAGAATTTTAACAGTTTTCTTGTATCTACGAACGCCAGAATGCATAAAATTGACCTAAACGTCTCCTTTTCCTATTCTGAGTCGATTCTGCATGCTTTAAGTGTGTTTGGTGGCTCAGAACCATCAAAAAACGTTGAAATATTGTTCAAATTCAATAAAAATCGACAAAAATACAGTTTCTAGCTAAAATTTGATGGTTTCGTTGCACTTTCCGAGCCCGTAGGGTATCTGATTGGCTTAAAAGTACAAGAAAACACTTCAAAAGTGACGTTTCTGAAGAATTTTAACAGTTTTCTTGTATCTACGAACGCCAGAATGCATAAAATTGACCTAAACGTCTCCTTTTCCTATTCTGAGTCGATTCTGCATGCTTTAAGTGTGTTTGGTGGCTCAGAACCATCAAAAAACGTTGAAATATAGTTCAAATTCAATAAAAATCGACAAAAATACAGTTTCTAGCTAAAATTTGATGGTTTCGTTGCACTTTCCGAGCCCGTAGGGTATCTGATTGGCTTAAAAGTACAAGAAAACACTTCAAAAGTGACGTTTCTGAAGAATTTTAACAGTTTTCTTGTATCTACGAACGCCAGAATGCATAAAATTGACCTAAACGTCTCCTTTTCCTATTCTGAGTCGATTCTGCATGCTTTAAGTGTGTTTGGTGGCTCAGAACCATCAAAAAACGTTGAAATATAGTTCAAATTCAATAAAAATCGACAAAAATACAGTTTCTAGCTAAAATTTGATGGTTTCGTTGCACTTTCCGAGCCCGTAGGGTATCTGATTGGCTTAAAAGTACAAGAAAACACTTCAAAAGTGACGTTTCTGAAGAATTTTAACAGTTTTCTTGTATCTACGAACGCCAGAATGCATAAAATTGACCTAAACGTCTCCTTTTCCTATTCTGAGTCGATTCTGCATGCTTTAAGTGTGTTTGGTGGCTCAGAACCATCAAAAAACGTTGAAATATAGTTCAAATTCAATAAAAATCGACAAAAATACAGTTTCTAGCTAAAATTTGATGGTTTGGTTGCACTTTCCGAGCCCGTAGGGTATCTGATTGGCTTAAAAGTACAAGAAAACACTTCAAAAGTGACGTTTCTGAAGAATTTTAACAGTTTTCTTGTATCTACGAACGCCAGAATGCATAAAATTGACCTAAACGTCTCCTTTTCCTATTCTGAGTCGATTCTGCATGCTTTAAGTGTGTTTGGTGGCTCAGAACCATCAAAAAACGTTGAAATATAGTTCAAATTCAATAAAAATCGACAAAAATACAGTTTCTAGCTAAAATTTGATGGTTTCGTTGCACTTTCCGAGCCCGTAGGGTATCTGATTGGCTTAAAAGTACAAGAAAACACTTCAAAAGTGACGTTTCTGAAGAATTTTAACAGTTTTCTTGTATCTACGAACGCCAGAATGCATAAAATTGACCTAAACGTCTCCTTTTCCTATTCTGAGTCGATTCTGCATGCTTTAAGTGTGTTTGGTGGCTCAGAACCATCAAAAAACGTTGAAATATAGTTCAAATTCAATAAAAATCGACAAAAATACAGTTTCTAGCTAAAATTTGATGGTTTCGTTGCACTTTCCGAGCCCGTAGGGTATCTGATTGGCTTAAAAGTACAAGAAAACACTTCAAAAGTGACGTTTCTGAAGAATTTTAACAGTTTTCTTGTATCTACAGTAGTTATATAGTGGGGGTTCTAGACCAGGTCAAATGAGGTCAAACTGGTCCAGCTCCCCCATTACTTTTCATCGAGCGGTCATTGACCTTTCATTTGTTGTCGAGCTTGTCGGTGCACGTGGCTGACCTTGCCAGCTGGTCCAGCTCCCCCATTACTTTTCATCGGGCGATCATTGACCTAGTCGTTGCTCGACCTTGGTCGTTTATTGCCCTCGTTCATCTCGAGATCTATCCCCTCTTTTCGTTTAGGTCGGGGAGGGATCTCGGACGCAATCTCGCATCCCCACTTCCGTTTTATACTTGTATAAAAGTCGATGGATTCGTGTGTAAGAATTAATTAGTTTTTTGAATTCAATTATTTAACACTTAGAAATGTCATCTTTCATTTCTACCTTGAATAAAGAGTCTCACTTGCAAGCTTTTGTGAGTGCGAAAACTTTAGAAGAAAATAAAAAATTTTTAACAAAAAATTTTAGTAAACTGTCTACAAAGTACGGTGACAAGATATTTGTGCAACTTGAAGAGTCTAGAACGATACTTCCACAGAGATTTACCGAAAAATTCACCGACTCAGTGATCAGCGATCTGAACCAGAAGATCGTGAACGGCTTGAAATTGTACTTGGTAAATAGAGGTCCGATCGGTCGAACCATCAATATCGAATTTATCGAAGAATGAAGAAGGCATTGGTTCATGTGGAAAACAAATCAAGTGCAGTTAGACTGCTTCGTCGTAGATTAGAATTACATTTAAAACGAATTAGTTATTTAAAAGAAGCAATTAAAATGTATGAAATAAGAACTAAATTGAATAATCTTAAGCTGTAATAGAAATTATAATAAATATTATTTAATTCGTTCGGTGTATTATTTTCCCCAGTCTCATGTAAAAAATATTTGATTGCAAACTGTCATGAATAACAGACGTGTTTGTTTCGACAAAGTTCCGGTTGTTTTCTTAATAAATGATAAAGAAAGCCGAATTAATACTTGGTTATACGATGTTAAAAGATTTCAAATGAATGTGGAACGTTTCGAATTGCAAATAAAGCCCTTAATCGAAAAAATGATGGAGAAGAAGCGAAAATTTAGAGAAACAATCGAAAAATTGGATTCAGAATTGAAAATTATTCAGCAAAGAAAATCAGTTAAATAACTGTGCACATTGCGGTTAAACCACTGCGTCGTAAATTAGATTTAAATTTAAAACTTAGTTTCTTAAAATGTATAAAATACGAACTAGTTTGTATAATCTTAAGCTGTAATTGAAATTATAATAAATATTGTTTATTTCGTTTGGTGTATTATTTTCCCCAGTCTCATCTAAAATTATTTAATTGGGAATAACAGCAACGAATAAAAGCCGTGTTTGCTCCGACAAAACTCCTGTTATTTTCTTAATAAATAAATGTTCATCAGCAACTTTCTGCCGATTTAAGCTTATTTGTCCGTGATTATTAGAATAAAATCTCAAATGTCAGAAGGCGAGTGTGTTGTTAAAAATTAAAAAAATTGTTACTTACGACATGGAAAACAGGCAATAAAATCATCCGTTCTCCCTCGAAAACATTCAAATACACGCACACTTCACAGAAGCCACCATTTAGTTCAACAAAACCACCTTTTTCCCAAATCTTTTCACGGTAAAATTCATAAACCGAAACACGCCGCCCGTCATTATTACAACACAGAATGAAATAACGCGATGCTGTTTCAGCAAATTCTTACGGAACTGGACGCTTTTGTCGCAATAGACAGGGACGTATTCGGAAATATTAAAAAAAAAGAATTATCGCTTGAGGGTGATAAAGGGCAGAAAGTTTGTTAAAAAAATAAAAATGCATCCCTATAAACTAATGACACATTTGTGTAAAAATAAATGTGGGTTGGAGGTGCAATAATTGTTTAAATATAAAAAAAAAATGTTTTACTCGAAGACGGTAAGAGATACGAGGTTCGTGCAAAGAACAAAAAAGTTCCTAAAATACGAAACACATGCACCTGTGTCGACGGTTTTTAGTTTGAGTTTAGCATTTCGGAGAAAAGGGCAAAAGTTTGTGGTGACCAAACGGAATTAGTTAAAAATTTGTTTTTTGTGTCAAAATATTTTTGGATGAATAATCAATAGGTCCATGTAATTAAATATGTGAAAATTTGAGTTTGGGGCGCAACAATTTTTGTCAAAAAAGGTTGTCAAAATTCGAAAAAAAGTTTTCCTTGAGCAGTAGGAAAGTAAATTAGAAGTTTTGGTAAAAAAAAAAATTTAAAAAATTCAAAGAATCCAAAGAAAAATTAAAACAAAAAAAATCTCAAAAAAAAAATCCAAATTTTGAAAAGTTTGTTTTTCCACAAAATCAAATGCATATTCATGAAGTACTATCTAATCGTGTGTAAAAATGATTATGACTCATAGGTGTATCTACCGTTTAAATAGAAAAAATTTTTGTTACTCGAAAATGGTAAGAGATAGGAGGTTCGTGTATAGAGCAAAAAAGATTGACAAAAACAAATAATATCGACAGCCGTCGACGGTTTTTCGCTAACTTTTGACATGACTGTGAAAAGGGCAAAAGTTTGTGGCGCCCAAACGGTAAAACTTAAAAAATATATTTTTGTACCAAAATATTTCTGAGTGAACAGTCTATAGGTCCACTTAGCAAAATAAATATTTTTTGCTACCGTTTAGTAGTAATAACGAAAAAACGTCATAGTTCGTAAGCGGTAAGAGGTAGCATGTCGGCTCAGGGGAACGGGGAAAAGCTAAAAAAATTAAGCCATATGTTGAGCAAAAAAAATTTTCAAAAAAGTTGAAAATAAGGGAGAAAAGGGCAAAAGTTTCTAGTGTCCAAATGGTAAGAGATAGAATATCGGTTGTATACATCAAAACCTTCTTCTGGAACGAACGCATAAGTCTGCTCAAAAAAATCGATTCTGTCCACATCGACCTAGATACAGGAGCCATTTCTAGTTTTTTCGAGGTCGCTACGTAAAAATTTTTTCAGGTCGAAAAAAAGACCATCGAAAAAGGATTCGAATAAGCCCAACATGCAACACTTAAAAAAAAAAAAAAAAAAAAAAAAAGCGAAATAAGTTGTTCTTTATATGTATTGTTATATGACTACTACCATCACAACTAAATATACTAAGACATTAAAAAAAAAAAATTTCAAGTTAACCAAAAACGGCTTTTTGTTGAATTTTATATGAAAACAACAAAACATCATTAAAAAACGAAAATCAAAAACCTATAAACAATCATCAAAAATCACTGCTGTGGTGGTGGATCATGATGAGTCATATCGTGCTGCTGGACAAATAATTTAAAACATATTAAATAACTTATTGTTGTATTAAATCGTAGTACTGATGCTGTTAAATAAATATGTTAAAGGACATTAAATAAAACTATTAATAATAACTAATTGTTTTATTGAATCATACATTTGTTTGAGTATTGTATTTACTAAAATAACTGAAACAAATTAGTACTAAATAAAGTAACAGACAAAATACGATTGCAAAAATAATTGCTCCTACTGAAGTAAATATCCATATCCATGGTTTTGCCAAACAATATTCTGTAACATTTGCACCTGTAGAATTCTTGTATCCACTGTAATCGGTAAAGATGGTGTAATTCGGAGACTTGCATCGAGTGTTGTCTTTGAAGACTAATTCTAGCCGATATTGCAGTTGGTTCGAGGAAGATACATATTTTGAATAAAACATACGTAGTTGTTCATGCCCATTTTTAATTTCTAACATTTTTCTAACAGTACATTCTTTACTACTATCAATAGTTTGTAGATAGACATCAGTAACATTGCTATCAGTCAATAAATAAAAATCTTTCTGAATTAGAATGGTTGATAGAACAAGTGTGCAGTTTAAGCCGAACATTGTTTGGATGAAATGAATAGTTTGTTGTTGCGGAATTCTATATATATAGCAACAACCATCACCACCACCATTAACGAGCAGCCAGGTCCCAACATCCCACTATTACAGTCATTATCGTGAATATGACAAAAAATGAAGCAAACCATACACGATCGTTTCTTAAACAAAAATCAATGACCTCCTTTGAACTGCGACTGTTCTTAGTATTTTCTATTATTAACCAATTGGAAAATTGGTGATTTTCTTCTTCCGTTTTTATCTTGTACGTCAAATGATTCTGCATTGTTATATTTTTCGCATAGAAGAGGTGATAACTGGTTTCGATTAGATTGATCGGAGTCATTTTTTCCCAAAATTCTTTTTCGTACGTCTAAATATACAGCAGACTTATATTTGAAGTGGTGTAAATATTCAAGTTGTTTTCAACTAGCACACTTAATAGTATTAACACATTGCTAGGCAGACACATCTTAGACTTATCTTCTTGTACACAGACACAAATACTTAGTTGTGGTCGTTGATATTTGTAGGGAAGAAGTTTTTAGAGGTGGTAAATGATGGTGTGGTAAATGATGGTGGTGGGGTGATAGCGATAGAAATAACAAATTATTGTTTTCTTATATATTTGTTAAATGTCGCATGGTAGGCGTTTAAGGCTGTTCTATCTAAAAACAGGGATCTATCTAACTTTGGGACATAGGTCCCTGAGAATTCGTTGTCCCAGTTTTCCACTTGCGGTGGTGTTGGTGGTGGTTGGCTGAACCACTTTGATGGTGGTGGGGGTGGTGTAGATGGTCTTGGAAGTGCATTCTCCCAGAGTTTTCGCTCCCTTTCCCAGGCATCCCGGTGGCATTTGAAAATATGCTTTCTCAGCCTATTCTCTAAAAGCCTGTGGCTGACATCATAGGGGCAGATAACAAATTTCTCTATACAAAAAAAATTAAATACTACAAAAAAAAATATATATATATAAGCTTACCCATTTCTGTCGTTAATTAATTTTTATGATATGTACTTGCAGAACACTTATTAATCTGTTCTTTTGTGTGATCTTTAATTTATACACTATATTAATCCCCACCCCTACTTTTTTCCCTCCTTCAGTTGCTTTCCTCATGTTTCATTTTTCGCTGACTTGAATTTATTTTTTACGACCACGTTTTCAACTACGACTTGCAAGTTGTAACTTGCAAATTAATTCTCATATAAACAAGAAACTAGTCAACGGGAAATAGTAGTGTTTCTTTTTTTCTGCTGTGGTGAGCAAGTATCACTACAAAAAATGAAATCACAAGAATCAGTGACGGCTATATGTAAAAACTCTCTTAAGCTAATTCATGAATACATAAGTAAAATCAAAACAATCGAAGAAACTAAACATTTTTTAGTTTATATCAATACCAGTATTAGAATAATTAGAAAAGCACTCAAATGTAAAATCCATCGAGAAAATATGTTGGAAAACGCAAATTCCTTAGAAACAAGTTTGGCGTATTTGAAATTTTATCGCCTAAAGCTTTTAAATAAGAAAAAACAATTATCTATAAAAACTGGTGAAGGCTATATTAAAACAGTCAAATTTAAACCGGTGACTAATGTAACATGGCAGGATGTCGAATCCTGTTTTCAACAACGAATTCGTACAGGATTTATAAGTAACCACCACATTAAAGATCCTCTTCAGTTTTTTCAACAATCTTTTAAATGCTTTATGTTTAGAATTAAAAAAGAACGGAAAAACTCAATGCTTAAGGTAAATGTAATTTTTTCGGCAAATTTTATTCAACCGCACTCTGGTGAAACAGACATTAAAACATTTTCAACAAAAAATCAGCACATTGATCAATACACAAATTTAAAGGAATGGTACGAAGAAAACGTCATTGATAAAATCATGAAAAAATTAGAGGAATTTGCAGAAAAGGATTCCGGTTGGGCGTTGTATGAAATTTTAGGATTGAAAATTAACATAAATAAATACGACCCAATTAAATTCGGCTATTCAACTTTTGTATCCACACCAGATTTTATAAAAAAAAAACATGCAATAATTAATGTACAAAATAATGATGAATATTGTTTTCTTTGGGCCATAGTTTCGGCTTTATTTCCTACCGATAAACATTCAGACCGAAAATCATCGTATCCTCATTTCAAAAATGTGTTGAAATATGATAATTTAGACTTTCCAATCACAATTAAAGACATTCAAAAATTTGAGGAACTCAACAATCTTGCCATTAATTTATACTGCATCGAGAAGAAAAAAATTTTACCTTGTCGTTTAAGCACTAGATTTTCAAATTCTTATAAAGCAATTAATTTGCTTATGCTACCCGCTGAAAGACAAATACAAAATACTAATAACAGTAATGATAACTTTGAAGATCAACAATTGCTCTATCATTTCGTATGGATCAAAAATTTGTCAGCTCTTTTAGCTACGCAACTTTCCCTCCATAAATGTAAATTTCATATATGCGAAAGATGCTTAAACCATTTCACCACAGAGGAATTGCTCCAAAAACATAAAACTTCATGCCAGAGTATTAATAAATATTCCATAAGACTGCCAACAGAAAACGAAAATTACTTATATTTTCAAAATTATAGACATCAAGAAAAAGTACCTTTTACTATTTATGCAGATCTCGAGAGTATTCTTCTTGATTGTACCAAACAGCATATGTCCACCACGAATAAGACCGAAACTTATCAAAAACATATTGCGCACAGCATTGCTTACTATTTTCACTGCTCATATGATAATTCATTTTCTAAATTTCGTTTGTATCGAGGTAAAAATTGCATTCAATGGTTCGTTCAGGAGTTACATCGAATGGCTCATTTTTGCAACGATAAATTTCAGAACGTTATTTCTATGGAAACATTAACTACGGAAGAACGTGAGCAGTTTGAATCCTCCCAAATATGTCATATATGTAAAAAAGGATTTTCGGAAAAGAACATAAAAGTACGCGATCATAGTCATTTAACTGGAATGTATAGAGGCGCTGCCCATCAAAGTTGTAATTTAAATTATAAAGATATTTGTGTTATACCCGTGGTCTTTCATAATATGAGCGGATATGATGCCCATTTTTTTATTAAAGAACTTTCAAATTCAATAAAAGGTGATATTAAGTTACTTCCCATTAACAAAGAAAGATATATCTCGTTTACTAAATTTGTCGAAGACACGAAAGTTAGTTTACGGTTTATTGATTCTTTCAGATTTATGCCACATAGTTTAGACAAACTTTCCTCCAATTTAGATAATTCTCAGAAAATTATTACGTTGGCAAATTGTAATAATATGGAAGAATTTGATTTGTTAAACAGAAAGGGAGTTTTTCCTTACGATTATATAAACTCCTGGGAGAAACTACTTGAAACAAAATTGCCCGAAAAGGAGGATTTCTATAGTCGCTTATCCGATGAGAATATTAAATATGAAGATTATTCCCATGCTACCAATGTATGGAATACTTTTAATATTCATACATTAGGAGAATATTCTGATTTATATTTAAAAACTGATGTGCTTCTTCTAGCCGATGTATTTGAAGCTTTTCGAACTACTTGTTTAAATACTTATCAACTTGATCCGTTGCATTATTATACTGCTCCGGGCCTAACATTTGATGCTATGTTAAAAACAACAGAAATTAAACTAGAACTTTTAACGGATATAGATAAAGTTCTATTTGTAGAAAGAGGTATTAGAGGTGGAGTTTCGCAGTGTTCCAATAGATATGGTAAAGCCAATAACAAATACATGCCAAAAGAAGAATATGATCCTTCGAAAGATAGTACCTATTTAATGTATTTTGATGTTAACAACCTTTACGGAGCGGCAATGTCTCAATACTTACCGTATGGAGAATTTGAGTTTGTAGAAAATTTCAATATAGCTGATATCTTAGATACCCCAGAAAATTCAGCAATCGGTTATATTATTGAATGCGATTTAGATTATCCAATAGATTTACATGAAATTCATAGTGATTTACCATTAGCTCCAGAGCATATGATACCGCCCATTTCAAGATCTAAACTTAAGAAGTTATTGTTGACTTTATATCCCAAGAAAAATTATATTATTCATTATCGGAATTTAAAAATGTATACAAAATTTGGTATGAAAATAAAATGTGTACATCGTGTTATGAAATTCAAACAATCTGCGTGGTTAAAGGAATATATAGATTTAAATACAAAACTTAGGCAGCAAGCAAAGAACGATTTTGAAAAAGATTTTTTTAAATTAATGATTAATGCTATTTATGGTAAATGCATGGAAAATGTAAGAAAACATCGCGATATTCGATTGGTTAGTAAATGGGAGGGAAGATGGGGAGTTCGTTCTCTTATATCTAAACCAAATTTTCACAGTTCTGTTGTATTTGACGATGATTCAGCAATAATCGAAATGAGTAAATTAGAAGTATTTTTGAATAAACCAATTTATGTTGGTTTTTGCATTTTAGATATTTCTAAAACTTTTCTCTATGAATTTCATTATGACTATATTAAAAAAACATTTAAAAATAATGCTAAGTTACTTTATACCGACACTGACAGCCTAATTTATGAATTTCACGTAGACGATATATACAAATATATTAAGAAAGACTCACATCGATTTGATACTTCTGACTATGATTTATATAATATTTATGATATAGAACTGAAAAATAAGAAAGTACCAGGTTTAATGAAAGATGAAAATAACGGTAAGATTATGCTAGAATTTGTGGGTCTCAGATCTAAAATGTACGCATATAGAATTGCAAGTGACGATTTCAATAAAAAATTAGTTAAAAAATCCAAAGGTAGTACAAAAGCATCACTTAAAACAATAACGTTTGAAAATTACAAAGAATGTTTATTTAATAATCGAAGTTACGAAAAATCACAAAGACTCATCAAGTCCAAACATCATACTGTTTACACAGTAAAACAAGAAAAAGTAGTTCTCAGCCCAAATGATGATAAAAGGATTGTCACAAGATTTGCAACGGATACGAAACCTTGGGGATATCATATTTCGCACGTAAGTTAAAAAAAGTGGGGATTGCCATATATAAGCAATTAAATTTCACAGATGATTTATTCGATGTTGGTTATTTCATTATTACAGCAATGTCTGACTTGAGACAATTTGTTGATTTACAAGCATTTTGTGCATCCGAAAATGTGTACAAAACATATCTTAAAGCCGCTGCGAGTGATCGAACGAAATTAAATTTATTCCTTCATCTCATCGATAAAAAAGATTTTATTGTACCGGACGAAGTGTTTAAATGGATTGCCGAAAGTGAAAGTGACTTTTATACACTTGACATTTGTATTCTGCTACAAAGAAAGCAATGTGTCGATGGTTACATTGATGCATTTCTACATGTATGCGAAAGAGACCAAATTGAAAATTTAAATTATGCTGCTTTGGAGTTTTTGATGACCACCAACTATTTGGACAATACTCTAACGTATAAATGTTTTATTTATAAATTATTGAGTGATAATCGCTGGCAGAATCTTGGAGATATATTCTATCCTGTTGAGAATATCCGGAAAAATTATCGAAGGATCGACCAGTGCGTGGATGAATTTATGTGTCGGGCTGCGTATTTGGCAAACCATAAAGCGCTCAGTACTTTCTATGAGTCTTTAGAAATAATAAATTACGATTCTTTCGCATTTCAACCTTCTCAAAATCAGGAGCACCGAAGAATTTTCAACTGGATCAAAAAGAACATTGTCAAAGGAGAAGCCAATCCTGAAATACCATTAGGATGGACTGAGGGACCGGATTCAACAAAATGGCCCTCGATTAAGTTAGATGATTATAAGAAAACTTTACATGTAATTTCTGGTAGCCATGAATAAAACACACAGAAATGGGTTATATGTAGTTTTATTTACCCCCAAACATAATAATAATACAATAACAGGTTAAATTATTTACAACACTCTGACGACATCTTGTGCAGGGATGTATTTTACCATTCGGTCGTGAAGAATAAGACAGTAGGCTGTAGTGTCTGCAGGAATACCAGAGATCGTCTCAAACCACAAAGTGATTGTAACGGGGCCTCTCTTCAAAGCTTCCGTTTGTTTAGAACAGTCGATTACTATTATAGGCGTCTTTTCTTTAAATTCATCCTTATCGAATAATGGTTCGCTGGTTTGTTTGGATAAGAACGATGTCTGGAATTCTTTAAACATATCATAGAGAATTGCATACCGATTATTTGTGAAATCAACATTCAGGTTGTCGTAGGGATACATGGTATCATTAAGGTACAATTTTACATCTCTCAGATTACAATGATCAAACTGACTGTAGTTTTTCTTCAATTGGTTTTTTCTTCCTTGCTGTAATGCAAAAAGTATGTACTGAGGTTTTTCTAAGGAAGTTTTAATAGTCCAAGTATTTGTTATCGATTGTACTGGTGGAGCAAATTCATGTAATTCTTTACTTCTAAACATAATATCCAATTCCCTGTTGCTTCTTACAATATCGATTAATGCGATCCTTTCGGCATCGGACACGGACAAGTGATGCATTTTCCAGCATATTTTACTAAGTTCTACTTTAATTTTGTATTTATCATTTGAGGAAATTAAAGCATTCACATCGGTATTAGAACGAACCAAAACAAGCTCCTGTCTTACATTCAAAATGGTCTTTTTAAAATCTTCACAAAAACCAAAAATCATTTTTAATGGAATCGAAACTTCAAAAGTTCCATTTTCCTTAATTATATTCGAATCTTTTTTGGGAAACCATCCAGCATTCTCTAGAGCTACGCTTTCATTACTGTTATACGTTACATATCCTTTCATGGTAGACGCTAACCCAGGATTTCTAATACTATCCACAACGACTCCAGCAATTTCATATCTTATTTGATTAAACATCAGAAGAACGCCATTATTTACAAATTTGATTTCTGGTTTCTGTACAATTTCGTCGATTTCATTCTTCACAATAACCTTACCCTCTATATGCAATGTACTCAAATGTGGAAAAGTGTATAAATCTTGATGTTCAATAGGAATTCTTATTTCATCATCGTAGTTAAATGAACTGTTAGAATAAGGTAGGTGTGTATGTCTTTCTCCATAATAAATTGAATGATCATAGGCAGCTTTTTCGCTTACGTTTAATATTTCAAAATTCATTGCTGATTTATATATTCAATAAAAATATTATTTCAAGACCGTTAATCCTAGAGATTCAAGAAATTTACGATTGCCTAAAGTTAAACGTTTGACCCTTCTCAAAGGACTGACTGATCTCTTTTTCATTGCCCTACTTATATATACCGAATTTCGGTTTTTTAGATTTTCATTAAATATAATACCCATCACGTGACCTTCTTAAGATGCAACCGTACACCTACCTCTTCACCTCTGAAACTAACAATATTACCTTCTTGATCTGTTATTTTAACGATTATTTCATCTATTTGTTTCGTATTAATTGGTAGATATATCACATTTAATGGTCGTTCCACTATTTTGTAACCGGGTGGTACTGTTGGAAAAAATTGATGGATAACGTGAACGGGACTTCCGTTCTTGTATGAACCAGTTACTATATTGCAATAAACGCAAAGAGCATTTACCTTTAAAATTTTTGCTGGAAAATCTGATATATGAGTTTTATGCGCTTTCAGAATGGTATCCTTAAATCCCAATAAATTCCCTAACGAATCCTTTCTTGAAAAATTTATATCAAGAGTACATTTAACTTCCGATTTTAAAGTATTATTATTTCCTCTAATTATTAAGCTTGGTGTTAACATTTTAAATTTCTTTATTCTATTTCCGTGTTTGTCAATTTCGTATTGAAAATAATGTTCCATATAGTTTTTGATTTCTTTATTTAAATACGACTCAATGTCTTCTATCTCGTAAGAACCCTCGGGAATTTCTATGTAATGCTCTTTTTTGTCTGGTGTAAAAAAATAAAATTTGTTGTTATTGCTATCGATATTTGGAAAAGAATTCCAAGTAACCAAACTTTCTAATCCTAAAGCATAGTTATAATCTTCCAAGATAATTGGTGGATAGTATCTGCTCGAAAGTACAGAACTGTTTCCATCCAATGAGAATACGTTGGACATCGTGCAACTTACTTCGACGACACTAACAGTTCAACTAAAACGCTCGAATTTCAAACAATTTTATTTGTAGCAGTTATATAGGAATCTTAAACACAAATGTCCACAATTAATACTATTAAAAGTCTGTAAAGATTCATAATTATATACTATATTACAGAAACCGTTGCTTTGTAAATATTTGATCAGTTCAAGAGGTGGTCTCAAATCTCCATAACTATCAAAGTATATAACTTCGTTTCGAGTTTTTTTATAAGCTGTCCAATGTGTTCCAGGACCTTCCTTATTGTCTAAATTTAATATACCACACTCATTAAGGCGTACTTTATTTGGAAGTGAATTTTTCATAAAAACTCCTCTGAAGCGGGGAATTTTCAAACGCTTTACATATTTGTAAATGTCGATGTTGGTGAGAGCATGTTTTGGAATATTTATCGGGAGTTCTTTTGAAATTTTGATGGAGCTAAAAAAAGACCATATCCTCTTTTATATGGTTTCAAATATAATCCACTTCCTGACTTTCCTACAGCTATCGACTCCATTTTCTGATTGTGTCGTTGATTTTCTTTCAACTGTTCTTTAGCTGATTTAGCATCGTTAACAGCTTTTGCAATGGCTGCTGCGCCACCACCTAGAGATCCCAGAGCGCCTAAAGCGGCAAATATTGGTAATAGAGGTAAAAATCCACCACTTTTCGGTATGGGTATTATACGTCTGTGACGAACAGGTCTCACTCTCTTTTTTCCTTTTGATGATTTTACTGCTCTCATGGCCACTTTTACAGCATCGTTCATATTCTTAAATTTCTTATTTTTTAAAGCAAGTCTGGCGGAATTTCTTAAATCATTAAAATTCAAGACTTTTCCACGTTTGCTAGTTTGTCTTTTGACTCGACAACCCATACCGAGTTTTATTTTAGCTTTCATCGCAGCCGCAACACCTAAAGCAGCAGCTTTTTCGCCCAAAGAAGCGTCCGAAGAACGTAGTCTAAGTTTCGCTTTATCTAACAGAACTTTATCGGCCTTATGTCGATTTTCCAAATCTTTATGTTCACCATAAGCTATATCGTGAAATTTGCAAGCTTCATCTAATTGATTCCGGCCTTTATCTCCTCTTGCTAATCGTTTTTCTAATTTAGTTCCTGGTCCACAAAAGTTATAACCGGGAATATGAAGTTCAAACGGTAATTTATTAATAACCGAATTTACGATCCCACGTCCACAATATCTCTTTCTGTAGGTCTCAATCCGACGACTGTTCCTTTTTCGCTTCGTAATCTTCATTTATACTCAAACTTTCGGATCAGCTAAACTACTAACGGAAACGTAGAAAAATTTAGTATTTATACCCCCCCACATGTCAGTTTCTTAATCAGATGTCGAAATGCGTTTGACACCTCAAAACCTCAAATTGCCGATAAATAATAACGATATCAAAATTAATAGTGGGAATAAAAGACATGGGGATCTTTTACCATCTACAGTAAGATGTATTATTGTCGGACCGTCTAACTGCGGAAAGACTAATGTTATGATAGGTTTAATCGAACATCCAAATGGTTTAAGATTTGAAAATGTCTATGTGTATTCTAAATCTCTTTTCCAACCAAAATATCAATATTTGGAAAATCTTCTAAAACCTATTAAAGGTATAAATTTTTATAGTTTCAGCAATTTCGACAATAACAACATACCACCACCGCACAAAGCTAAAACTAATTCTGTCTTTATTTTTGACGATGTGGCATGTGACAAGCAAAATTTAATGAAAGAATATTTTAGCATGGGACGACACAGAAATATAGATTGTTTTTATTTATGTCAAACCTACACATGTATTCCTAAGCATTTAATAAGAGACAACGCAAATTTTATCATTTTATTTAAGCAAGATAATTTAAACTTGCGCCATATCTATGATGATCATATCGGCACTGATATCTCATTTGATAAATTTAAAGAAATGTGTTCATTTTGCTGGCAAAACAGTTATGATTTTTTAGTAGTCGATAAAGAGAACGAAATTCGTAGTGGTCGGTTTAGAAAAGGATTTGATAATTTTATTGATCCATTTTCATAATTTCAGTCTATAGAAGTATGTTGAACATTCAACATGCCAGTTCCTGTAAAATATAAATGTCCAAAATGTGGAGGTGAAACAGATACTCCTAACTTACCATGTATATACTGCTACTATAAAGATCATATAAGAGATCATTGCAAAACAAAACATGTGCATCTGTACTATTGAATAAAGTATTTTTATAGAATGTTTGTGAAATTTTGCATAGGTATATAAGCCTATCATTCAAATAAATAGATTCAGTTTATTTGTATTTTCGGAAGCCTTAGGAGACATGGATTCAAAAATATCAGATGTGGTTGATTTAAAAAGGAAACTGATTAAGAAAAGAAAAGATTTACAAAGAAAATTAGAACTAATTAAAGCAACTCAACGAAATGAAGAGAAAAAGTATGAACCCCTCACTAAACATTTGGAAACATTAATTGAGAGACGGAGTGAAAATCCAATAAAAAGTAATCAAGATGTGAAAACAAAAAATGTGTCGAACATTGAGCACAGTACACCTACAAAGCGAAAGTTAGAAAATACAATTCTGTCTCCTGTTCGTGAGAAAAAAACTATTGTTACTACACCAAAGCAAGCAGAAATTTTCACGCCAAGACAAAAAAGAATTGCTACAAAAGTTGCTAACCTTGTGAAAAGAATCGATGCCATCAAAAATGAAAAAGAAGATCGAATGAGTCCGATTAGTTCAAAATATGATGTTTTATCACAGGAAGATTTCGAAGAATCAATAAATAAAACAGATGCACAGGACAATGTGTTCCAATACATTCCCGAGGAAGACAATGATAATTATAACTTCAATGAGGTTCTTGAAAAATCTGTTCAGTTAAGTAAAAATTATATTAAAAACATCGTTGATACAGACGTTTACAACGAATATTTAAATGATTTTGATGAATTACCCAGAAAATATATTGACGAAATGCATCACGATGCAGAAAGTAAATTTGATCACAGAACAGGCGTAAGACATGACACTTTCTCAGAGAAATTTTATATTGGTTCGAAGGAGGTACAATTTATAGGTCCAGATATAAAAATAGACAATGAAATCTTTAAAGGGACTCCTGGAATTTATGAACTTATTTTTAAAAAGAAGCCTGTTCATTTTACTACGGAAGACAAGGAAATTTACAAAAAAATTTTAGAAAAAACCAATGCATATCGAAGAAATTTCGATGAAAATGATCGAATATTGGGTACAAGTTCGATGAAATACAAAAATATTATAGGACCATTATTCTCAACTCTCACGAAGTATAAAAAACCGAAGAAAGGTGGTCAAGTACTATTTAAAGAAGTAAACACAAATAAAGTTGATTATGTGTATTGGGAAGATCCAAATGAATTAGTTGAAAGACTGAAGTTGTTAGTCGCTTCCCAGACAGCAGGCCATTCGGGTCATCAAAACGAAATCGTTTCTATAATAGAAGAACTACGCGAAGCTAAAATTATTGCTTAATATGACTCTGGATAAATTCGGGCGTCATTTGTTAAAACATGCTAAACTTTCAGGTTCTATCGACAATGATATGATTACTATTTCAAACTATATGTTCTATAATCTGATATTTCGCTTCGAATCCGATAAAACCGTGGAAAACACGTATGTATTAAATTCTAAAGAAACGCACTATACGTTTCCTTTAGAAATTGGAACCCTTACAAAATTGAATATTACCATTAATGAAATAAATGTTTATGTAAATAACAAATTTTTTAGTAAAGAAGAATTGAAAGGATTTGTACTACGTAACGGTGATCGAATATCGTTCAAATATGCTGTAAATAAAACAGAAAATGTACCAAATTTGTTCGCAGAAATGATAATAAAATGTCCTGTTAATTTTGAAGAATCGTTAGTTAGTGCCGAGAAAGCACATTATATACATAAGACTGATAAAAATGAAACGCAAGAAGGTGTATGAGCCAACTCCCATTAAAAGAGATATTGTTGCAGAATTGCACAAACCCGTAAGAATTAATTTTAAACGACGCAAGGTTATAATAAAAGGTATTAATGAAACATTACAAGCAGATCTAGTGGAAATGATACCGTATGCTAAGATAAACAGAGGATACAAATATATACTTGTTGTTATTGACTGTTTCTCAAAATACGTGTGGGCTGTCCCTGTAAAGTCAAAAGATGCTCAACAAATCGCCACTGCAATGGAAACAATTTTATCCAAAATCGTACGGTTACCCAAAAATTTACAAACAGATCAAGGAAAAGAATTCTACAACGTAAAGTTTCAAAATCTTATGAAAAAATACAAAATTAATCATTACAATGTCTACAGTTTAAAAAAAGCCTCAATCGTCGAAAGAGTAAATCGCACATTAAAAAATTTAATGTGGAAAGAATTTAGTTTGCAAGGAAATTATAAATGGTTAGATTTATTGGCAAATGTGGTACATCGATATAATAATTCTTATCATCGTACTATAAAAATGAAACCGTCACAAGTTAACAAAAGTAATGAAAACGCTATTCTAAAAGCTGCTTATACTCAGATTAAAATAGTTAGCAATAAATCAAAATTTAAAGTTGGTGATAACGTAAGAATAAGTAAGTATCGCGGAATATTCGATAAGGGATACACACCCAATTGGTCAAATGAGATTTTCATAATAAGAAAAATTAATCTCACTAATCCCACCACATATTTTTTGAAAGATGAAAAGGGTGAAAACATTTTAGGTGGTTTCTATGAAATGGAACTATTGAAAGTTAAGCATCCAGGTGTATATCTCGTTGAAAAAGTTTTAAAAAAGAAAGGTAATCAACTTTATGTTAAATGGTTAGGATTTAATAACACCCACAACAGTTGGATTGATAAAAAAAAAATTACATAGTCGCTTTTCTCTCAGTCAGTTGACATAATTGATACGATGAAGTTGGTTGTAGTCGACGTACAAGGTTTTTGTCTACCTGAATTCATTGTAAAAGAACTTGCGATTTACGATGGAATTAACACAATACACGAAACATTCAAATCTACAAAACAACTCAAAGAAATCGATGAAAGAACGAAGAAACAAGCTAGATATCTAGAACGTTATCATCACATGTTGAGATTTAATGACGGCTTCAAGGAGCAGATATCTGTAAAAGAAATTTTGTTCAAATACATCAAGGAATATGCAGTGGAGATCTTATATGTAAAAGGAAAATGTAAAGAAAATTACCTTAGGGAAACGCTAGGAAAAGACTGCCCCAAAATTGTGAACCTCGAAACAATTGAAGACTCTGTGAAATTATCTAAAGAAATCCCAGCATGTGATAAACATATTGCTAATAATAAAAAATGTTACTGTTTTTTAAACAATGCTAAATGTATTTACAATTGGTTGTATTCAAGGTTTCCTCAATAAATAATACTATATTAAACTGTGTTTTATTTAATCGCAACACAAAACGTCAAAATAACGAACGAAAAAAAAAAAACTGTCAGGTGTGGGATTCGAACCCACGCTCCCTTTCGAGAATCAGAGCTTAAATCTGACGCCTTAGACCGCTCGGCCAACCTGACTATGGAAAAACGGGTCAGGTCGATCGAGTAAAAGGCATTGCCAAAACGTACAGGTCAGGCACGTGAAGTCCTAAGGCAAGTCAGCCAAGGCCAGCCCCGTGCAGCGACCCGACCTAAAAAAAAAAGAGGGGATAGATCTCGAGATGACCAAGGGCAATAAACGTAATTCCTACAGACGAATCCATCGACTTTTATACAAGTATAAAACGGAAGTGGGGATGCGAGATTGCGTCCGAGATCCCTCCCCGACCTAAACGAAAAGAGGGGATAGATCTCGAGATGAACGAGGGCAATAAACGACCAAGGTCGAGCAACGACTAGGTCAATGATCGCCCGATGAAAAGTAATGGGGGAGCTGGACCAGCTGGCAAGGTCAGCCACGTGCACCGACAAGCTCGACAACAAATGAAAGGTCAATGACCGCTCGATGAAAAGTAATGGGGGAGCTGGACCAGTTTGACCTCATTTGACCTGGTCTAGAACCCCCACTATATAACTACTCGCCAGAATGCATAAAATTGACCTAAACGTCTCCTTTTCCTATTCTGAGTCGATTCTGCATGCTTTAAGTGTGTTTGGTGGCTCAGAACCATCAAAAAACGTTGAAATATAGTTCAAATTCAATAAAAATCGACAAAAATACAGTTTCTAGCTAAAATTTGATGGTTTCGTTGCACTTTCCGAGCCCGTAGGGTATCTGATTGGCTTAAAAGTACAAGAAAACACTTCAAAAGGGACGTTTCTGAAGAATTTTAACAGTTTTCTTGTATCTACGAACGCCAGAATGCATAAAATTGACCTAAACGTCTCCTTTTCCTATTCTGAGTCGATTCTGCATGCTTTAAGTGTGTTTGGTGGCTCAGAACCATCAAAAAACGTTGAAATATAGTTCAAATTCAATAAAAATCGACAAATATACAGTTTCTAGCTAAAATTTGATGGTTTCGTTGCACTTTCCGAGCCCGTAGGGTATCTGATTGGCTTAAAAGTAAAAGAAAACACTTCAGAAGTGACGTTTCTGAAGAATTTTAACAGTTTTCTTGTATCTACGAACGCCAGAATGCATAAAATTGACCGAAACGTCTCCTTTTCCTATTCTGAGTCGATTCTGCATGCTTTAAGTGTGTTTGGTGGCTCAGAACCATCAAAAAACGTTGAAATATAGTTCAAATTCAATAAAAATCGACAAAAATACAGTTTCTAGCTAAAATTTGATGGTTTCGTTGCACTTTCCGAGCCCGTAGGGTATCTGATTGGCTTAAAAGTACAAGAAAACACTTCAAAAGTGACGTTTCTGAAGAATTTTAACAGTTTTCTTGTATCTACGAACGCCAGAATGCATAAAATTGACCTAAACGTCTCCTTTTCCTATTCTGAGTCGATTCTGCATGCTTTAAGTGTGTTTGGTGGCTCAGAACCATCAAAAAACGTTGAAATATAGTTCAAATTCAATAAAAATCGACAAAAATACAGTTTCTAGCTAAAATTTGATGGTTTCGTTGCACTTTCCGAGCCCGTAGGGTATCTGATTGGCTTAAAAGTACAAGAAAACACTTCAAAAGTGACGTTTCTGAAGAATTTTAACAGTTTTCTTGTATCTACGAACGCCAGAATGCATAAAATTGACCTAAACGTCTCCTTTTCCTATTCTGAGTCGATTCTGCATGCTTTAAGTGTGTTTGGTGGCTCAGAACCATCAAAAAACGTTGAAATATAGTTCAAATTCAATAAAAATCGACAAAAATACAGTTTCTAGCTAAAATTTGATGGTTTCGTTGCACTTTCCGAGCCCGTAGGGTATCTGATTGGCTTAAAAGTACAAGAAAACACTTCAAAAGTGACGTTTCTGAAGAATTTTAACAGTTTTCTTGTATCTACGAACGCCAGAATGCATAAAATTGACCTAAACGTCTCCTTTTCCTATTCTGAGTCGATTCTGCATGCTTTAAGTGTGTTTGGTGGCTCAGAACCATCAAAAAACGTTGAAATATAGTTCAAATTCAATAAAAATCGACAAAAATACAGTTTCTAGCTAAAATTTGATGGTTTCGTTGCACTTTCCGAGCCCGTAGGGTATCTGATTGGCTTAAAAGTACAAGAAAACACTTCAAAAGTGACGTTTCTGAAGAATTTTAACAGTTTTCTTGTATCTACGAACGCCAGAATGCATAAAATTGACCTAAACGTCTCCTTTTCCTATTCTGAGTCGATTCTGCATGCTTTAAGTGTGTTTGGTGGCTCAGAACCATCAAAAAACGTTGAAATATAGTTCAAATTCAATAAAAATCGACAAAAATACAGTTTCTAGCTAAAATTTGATGGTTTCGTTGCACTTTCCGAGCCCGTAGGGTATCTGATTGGCTTAAAAGTACAAGAAAACACTTCAAAAGTGACGTTTCTGAAGAATTTTAACAGTTTTCTTGTATCTACGAACGCCAGAATGCATAAAATTTACCTAAACGTCTCCTTTTCCTATTCTGAGTCGATTCTGCATGCTTTAAGTGTGTTTGGTGGCTCAGAACCATCAAAAAACGTTGAAATATAGTTCAAATTCAATAAAAATCGACAAAAATACAGTTTCTAGCTAAAATTTGATGGTTTCGTTGCACTTTCCGAGCCCGTAGGGTATCTGATTGGCTTAAAAGTACAAGAAAACACTTCAAAAGTGACGTTTCTGAAGAATTTTAACAGTTTTCTTGTATCTACGAACGCCAGAATGCATAAAATTGACCTAAACGTCTCCTTTTCCTATTCTGAGTCGATTCTGCATGCTTTAAGTGTGTTTGGTGGCTCAGAACCATCAAAAAACGTTGAAATATAGTTCAAATTCAATAAAAATCGACAAAAATACAGTTTCTAGCTAAAATTTGATGGTTTCGTTGCACTTTCCGAGCCCGTTGGGTATCTGATTGGCTTAAAAGTACAAGAAAACACTTCAAAAGTGACGTTTCTGAAGAATTTTAACAGTTTTCTTGTATCTACGAACACCAGAATGCATAAAATTGACCTAAACGTCTCCTTTTCCTATTCTGAGTCGATTCTGCATGCTTTAAGTGTGTTTGGTGGCTCAGAACCATCAAAAAACGTTGAAATATAGTTCAAATTCAATAAAAATCGACAAAAATACAGTTTCTAGCTAAAATTTGATGGTTTCGTTGCACTTTCCGAGCCCGTTGGGTATCTGATTGGCTTAAAAGGACAAGAAAACACTTCAAAAGTGACGTTTCTGAAGAATTTTAACAGTTTTCTTGTATCTACGAACGCCAGAATGCATAAAATTGACCTAAACGTCTCCTTTTCCTATTCTGAGTCGATTCTGCATGCTTTAAGTGTGTTTGGTGGCTCAGAACCATCAAAAAACGTTGAAATATAGTTCAAATTCAATAAAAATCGACAAAAATACAGTTTCTAGCTAAAATTTGATGGTTTCGTTGCACTTTCCGAGCCCATAGGGTATCTGATTGGCTTAAAAGTACAAGAAAACACTTCAAAAGTGACGTTTCTGAAGAATTTTAACAGTTTTCTTGTATCTACGAACGCCAGAATGCATAAAATTGACCTAAACGCCTCCTTTTCCTATTCTGAGTCGATTCTGCATGCTTTAAGTGTGTTTGGTGGCTCAGAACCATCAAAAAACGTTGAAATATAGTTCAAATTCAATAAAAATCGACAAAAATACAGTTTCTAGCTAAAATTTGATGGTTTCGTTGCACTTTCCAAGCCCGTTGGGTATCTGATTGGCTTAAAAGTACAAGAAAACACTTCAAAAGTGACGTTTCTGAAGAATTTTAACAGTTTTCTTGTATCTACGAACGCCAGAATGCATAAAATTGACCTAAACGTCTCCTTTTCCTATTCTGAGTCGATTCTGCATGCTTTAAGTGTGTTTGGTGGCTCAGAACCATCAAAAAACGTTGAAATATAGTTCAAATTCAATAAAAATCGACAAAAATACAGTTTCTAGCTAAAATTTGATGGTTTCGTTGCACTTTCCGAGCCCGTAGGGTATCTGATTGGCTTAAAAGTACAGGAAAACACTTCAAAAGTGACGTTTCTGAAGAATTTTAACAGTTTTCTTGTATCTACGAACGCCAGAATGCATAAAATTGACCTAAACGTCTCCTTTTCCTATTCTGAGTCGATTCTGCATGCTTTAAGTGTGTTTGGTGGCTCAGAACCATCAAAAAACGTTGAAATATAGTTCAAATTCAATAAAAATCGACAAAAATACAGTTTCTAGCTAAAATTTGATGGTTTCGTTGCACTTTCCGAGCCCGTAGGGTATCTGATTGGCTTAAAAGTACAAGAAAACACTTCAAAAGTGACGTTTCTGAAGAATTTTAACAGTTTTCTTGTATCTACGAACGCCAGAATGCATAAAATTGACCTAAACGTCTCCTTTTCCTATTCTGAGTCGATTCTGCATGCTTTAAGTGTGTTTGGTGGCTCAGAACCATCAAAAAACGTTGAAATATAGTTCAAATTCAATAAAAATCGACAAAAATACAGTTTCTAGCTAAAATTTGATGGTTTCGTTGCACTTTCCGAGCCCGTAGGGTATCTGATTGGCTTAAAAGTACAAGAAAACACTTCAAAAGTGACGTTTCTGAAGAATTTTAACAGTTTTCTTGTATCTACGAACGCCAGAATGCATAAAATTGACCTAAACGTCTCCTTTTCCTATTCTGAGTCGATTCTGCATGCTTTAAGTGTGTTTGGTGGCTCAGAACCATCAAAAAACGTTGAAATATAGTTCAAATTCAATAAAAATCGACAAAAATACAGTTTCTAGCTAAAATTTGATGGTTTCGTTGCACTTTCCGAGCCCGTTGGGTATCTGATTGGCTTAAAAGTACAAGAAAACACTTCAAAAGTGACGTTTCTGAAGAATTTTAACAGTTTTCTTGTATCTACGAACGCCAGAATGCATAAAATTGACCTAAACGTCTCCTTTTCCTATTCTGAGTCGATTCTGCATGCTTTAAGTGTGTTTGGTGGCTCAGAACCATCAAAAAACGTTGAAATATAGTTCAAATTCAATAAAAATCGACAAAAATACAGTTTCTAGCTAAAATTTGATGGTTTCGTTGCACTTTCCGAGCCCGTAGGGTATCTGATTGGCTTAAAAGTACAAGAAAACACTTCAAAAGTGACGTTTCTGAAGAATTTTAACAGTTTTCTTGTATCTACGAACGCCAGAATGCATAAAATTGACCTAAACGTCTCCTTTTCCTATTCTGAGTCGATTCTGCATGCTTTAAGTGTGTTTGGTGGCTCAGAACCATCAAAAAACGTTGAAATATAGTTCAAATTCAATAAAAATCGACAAAAATACAGTTTCTAGCTAAAATTTGATGGTTTCGTTGCACTTTCCGAGCCCGTAGGGTATCTGATTGGCTTAAAAGTACAAGAAAACACTTCAAAAGTGACGTTTCTGAAGAATTTTAACAGTTTTCTTGTATCTACGAACGCCAGAATGCATAAAATTGACCTAAACGTCTCCTTTTCCTATTCTGAGTCGATTCTGCATGCTTTAAGTGTGTTTGGTGGCTCAGAACCATCAAAAAACGTTGAAATATAGTTCAAATTCAATAAAAATCGACAAAAATACAGTTTCTAGCTAAAATTTGATGGTTTCGTTGCACTTTCCGAGCCCGTAGGGTATCTGATTGGCTTAAAAGTACAAGAAAACACTTCAAAAGTGACGTTTCTGAAGAATTTTAACAGTTTTCTTGTATCTACGAACGCCAGAATGCATAAAATTGACCTAAACGTCTCCTTTTCCTATTCTGAGTCGATTCTGCATGCTTTAAGTGTGTTTGGTGGCTCAGAACCATCAAAAAACGTTGAAATATAGTTTAAATTCAATAAAAATCGACAAAAATACAGTTTCTAGCTAAAATTTGATGGTTTCGTTGCACTTTCCGAGCCCGTAGGGTATCTGATTGGCTTAAAAGTACAAGAAAACACTTCAAAAGTGACGTTTCTGAAGAATTTTAACAGTTTTCTTGTATCTACGAACGCCAGAATGCATAAAATTGACCTAAACGTCTCCTTTTCCTATTCTGAGTCGATTCTGCATGCTTTAAGTGTGTTTGGTGGCTCAGAACCATCAAAAAACGTTGAAATATAGTTCAAATTCAATAAAAATCGACAAAAATACAGTTTCTAGCTAAAATTTGATGGTTTCGTTGCACTTTCCGAGCCCGTAGGGTATCTGATTGGCTTAAAAGTACAAGAAAACACTTCAAAAGTGACGTTTCTGAAGAATTTTAACAGTTTTCTTGTATCTACGAACGTCAGAATGCATAAAATTGACCTAAACGTCTCCTTTGCCTATTCTGAGTCGATTCTGCATGCTTTAAGTGTGTTTGGTGGCTCAGAACCATCAAAAAACGTTGAAATATAGTTCAAATTCAATAAAAATCGACAAAAATACAGTTTCTAGCTAAAATTTGATGGTTTCGTTGCAATTTCCGAGCCCGTAGGGTATCTGATTGGCTTAAAAGTACAAGAAAACACTTCAAAAGTGACGTTTCTGAAGAATTTTAACAGTTTTCTTGTATCTACGAACGCCAGAATGCATAAAATTGACCTAAACGTCTCCTTTTCCTATTCTGAGTCGATTCTGCATGCTTTAAGTGTGTTTGGTGGCTCAGAACCATCAAAAAACGTTGAAATATAGTTCAAATTCAATAAAAATCGACAAAAATACAGTTTCTAGCTAAAATTTGATGGTTTCGTTGCACTTTCCGAGCCCGTAGGGTATCTGATTGGCTTAAAAGTACAAGAAAACACTTCAAAAGTGACGTTTCTGAAGAATTTTAACAGTTTTCTTGTATCTACGAACGCCAGAATGCATAAAATTGACCTAAACGTCTCCTTTTCCTATTCTGAGTCGATTCTGCATGCTTTAAGTGTGTTTGGTGGCTCAGAACCATCAAAAAACGTTGAAATATAGTTCAAATTCAATAAAAATCGACAAAAATACAGTTTCTAGCTAAAATTTGATGGTTTCGTTGCACTTTCCGAGCCCGTAGGGTATCTGATTGGCTTAAAAGTACAAGAAAACACTTCAAAAGTGACGTTTCTGAAGAATTTTAACAGTTTTCTTGTATCTACGAACGCCAGAATGCATAAAATTGACCTAAACGTCTCCTTTTCCTATTCTGAGTCGATTCTGCATGCTTTAAGTGTGTTTGGTGGCTCAGAACCATCAAAAAACGTTGAAATATAGTTCAAATTCAATAAAAATCGACAAAAATACAGTTTCTAGCTAAAATTTGATGGTTTCGTTGCACTTTCCGAGCCCGTAGGGTATCTGATTGGCTTAAAAGTACATGAAAACACTTCAAAAGTGACGTTTCTGAAGAATTTTAACAGTTTTCTTGTATCCACGAACGCCAGAATGCATAAAATTGACCTAAACGTCTCCTTTTCCTATTCTGAGTCGATTCTGCATGCTTTAAGTGTGTTTGGTGGCTCAGAACCATCAAAAAACGTTGAAATATAGTTCAAATTCAATAAAAATCGACAAAAATACAGTTTCTAGCTAAAATTTGATGGTTTCGTTGCACTTTCCGAGCCCGTAGGGTATCTGATTGGCTTAAAAGTACAAGAAAACACTTCAAAAGTGACGTTTCTGAAGAATTTTAACAGTTTTCTTGTATCTACGAACGCCAGAATGCATAAAATTGACCTAAACGTCTCCTTTTCCTATTCTGAGTCGATTCTGCATGCTTTAAGTGTGTTTGGTGGCTCAGAACCATCAAAAAACGTTGAAATATAGTTCAAATTCAATAAAAATCGACAAAAATACAGCTTCTAGCTAAAATTTGATGGTTTCGTTGCACTTTCCGAGCCCGTAGGGTATCTGATTGGCTTATAAGTACAAGAAAACACTTCAAAAGTGACGTTTCTGAAGAATTTTAACAGTTTTCTTGTATCTACGAACGCCAGAATGCATAAAATTGACCTAAACGTCTCCTTTTCCTATTCTGAGTCGATTCTGCATGCTTTAAGTGTGTTTGGTGGCTCAGAACCATCAAAAAACGTTGAAATATAGTTCAAATTCAATAAAAATCGACAAAAATACAGTTTCTAGCTAAAATTTGATGGTTTCGTTGCACTTTCCGAGCCCGTAGGGTATCTGATTGGCTTAAAAGTACAAGAAAACACTTCAAAAGTGACGTTTCTGAAGAATTTTAACAGTTTTCTTGTATCTACGAACGCCAGAATGCATAAAATTGACCTAAACGTCTCCTTTTCCTATTCTGAGTCGATTCTGCATGCTTTAAGTGTGTTTGGTGGCTCAGAACCATCAAAAAACGTTGAAATATAGTTCAAATTCAATAAAAATCGACAAAAATACAGTTTCTAGCTAAAATTTGATGGTTTCGTTGCACTTTCCGAGCCCGTAGGGTATCTGATTGGCTTAAAAGTACAAGAAAACACTTCAAAAGTGACGTTTCTGAAGAATTTTAACAGTTTTCTTGTATCTACGAACGCCAGAATGCATAAAATTGACCTAAACGTCTCCTTTTCCTATTCTGAGTCGATTCTGCATGCTTCAAGTGTGTTTGGTGGCTCAGAACCATCAAAAAACGTTGAAATATAGTTCAAATTCAATAAAAATCGACAAAAATACAGTTTCTAGCTAAAATTTGATGGTTTCGTTGCACTTTCCGAGCCCGTAGGGTATCTGATTGGCTTAAAAGTACAAGAAAACACTTCAAAAGTGACGTTTCTGAAGAATTTTAACAGTTTTCTTGTATCTACGAACGCCAGAATGCATAAAATTGACCTAAACGTCTCCTTTTCCTATTCTGAGTCGATTCTGCATGCTTTAAGTGTGTTTGGTGGCTCAGAACCATCAAAAAACGTTGAAATATAGTTCAAATTCAATAAAAATCGACAAAAATACAGTTTCTAGCTAAAATTTGATGGTTTCGTTGCACTTTCCGAGCCCGTAGGGTATCTGATTGGCTTAAAAGTACAAGAAAACACTTCAAAAGTGACGTTTCTGAAGAATTTTAACAGTTTTCTTGTATCTACGAACGCCAGAATGCATAAAATTGACCTAAACGTCTCCTTTTCCTATTCTGAGTCGATTCTGCATGCTTTAAGTGTGTTTGGTGGCTCAGAACCATCAAAAAACGTTGAAATATAGTTCAAATTCAATAAAAATCGACAAAAATACAGTTTCTAGCTAAAATTTGATGGTTTCGTTGCACTTTCCGAGCCCGTAGGGTATCTGATTGGCTTAAAAGTACAAGAAAACACTTCAAAAGTGACGTTTCTGAAGAATTTTAACAGTTTTCTTGTATCTACGAACGCCAGAATGCATAAAATTGACCTAAACGTCTCCTTTTCCTATTCTGAGTCGATTCTGCATGCTTTAAGTGTGTTTGGTGGCTCAGAACCATCAAAAAACGTTGAAATATAGTTCAAATTCAATAAAAATCGACAAAAATACAGTTTCTAGCTAAAATTTGATGGTTTCGTTGCACTTTCCGAGCCCGTAGGGTATCTGATTGGCTTAAAAGTACAAGAAAACACTTCAAAAGTGACGTTTCTGAAGAATTTTAACAGTTTTCTTGTATCTACGAACGCCAGAATGCATAAAATTGACCTAAACGTCTCCTTTTCCTATTCTGAGTCGATTCTGCATGCTTTAAGTGTGTTTGGTGGCTCAGAACCATCAAAAAACGTTGAAATATAGTTCAAATTCAATAAAAATCGACAAAAATACAGTTTCTAGCTAAAATTTGATGGTTTCGTTGCACTTTCCGAGCCCGTAGGGTATCTGATTGGCTTAAAAGTACAAGAAAACACTTCAAAAGTGACGTTTCTGAAGAATTTTAACAGTTTTCTTGTATCTACGAACGCCAGAATGCATAAAATTGACCTAAACGTCTCCTTTTCCTATTCTGAGTCGATTCTGCATGCTTTAAGTGTGTTTGGTGGCTCAGAACCATCAAAAAACGTTGAAATATAGTTCAAATTCAATAAAAATCGACAAAAATACAGTTTCTAGCTAAAATTTGATGGTTTCGTTGCACTTTCCGAGCCCGTAGGGTATCTGATTGGCTTAAAAGTACAAGAAAACACTTCAAAAGGGACGTTTCTGAAGAATTTTAACAGTTTTCTTGTATCTACGAACGCCAGAATGCATAAAATTGACCTAAACGTCTCCTTTTCCTATTCTGAGTCGGTTCTGCATGCTTTAAGTGTGTTTGGTGGCTCAGAACCATCAAAAAACGTTGAAATATAGTTCAAATTCAATAAAAATCGACAAAAATACAGTTTCTAGCTAAAATTTGATGGTTTCGTTGCACTTTCCGAGCCCGTTGGTTATCTGATTGGCTTAAAAGTACAAGAAAACACTTCAAAAGTGACGTTTCTGAAGAATTTTAACAGTTTTCTTGTATCTACGAACGCCAGAATGCATAAAATTGACCTAAACGTCTCCTTTTCCTATTCTGAGTCGATTCTGCATGCTTTAAGTGTGTTTGGTAGCTCAGAACCATCAAAAAACGTTGAAATATAGTTCAAATTCAATAAAAATCGACAAAAATACAGTTTCTAGCTAAAATTTGATGGTTTCGTTGCACTTTCCGAGCCCGTAGGGTATCTGATTGGCTTAAAAGTACAAGAAAACACTTCAAAAGTGACGTTTCTGAAGAATTTTAACAGTTTTCTTGTATCTACGAACGCCAGAATGCATAAAATTGACCTAAACGTTCCTTTTCCTATTCTGAGTCGATTCTGCATGCTTTAAGTGTGTTTGGTGGCTCAGAACCATCAAAAAACGTTGAAATATAGTTCAAATTCAATAAAAATCGACAAAAATACAGTTTCTAGCTAAAATTTGATGGTTTCGTTGCACTTTCCGAGCCCGTAGGGTATCTGATTGGCTTAAAAGTACAAGAAAACACTTCAAAAGTGACGTTTCTGAAGAATTTTAACAGTTTTCTTGTATCTACGAACGCCAGAATGCATAAAATTGACCTAAACGTCTCCTTTTCCTATTCTGAGTCGATTCTGCATGCTTTAAGTGTGTTTGGTGGCTCAGAACCATCAAAAAACGTTGAAATATAGTTCAAATTCAATAAAAATCGACAAAAATACAGTTTCTAGCTAAAATTTGATGGTTTCGTTGCACTTTCCGAGCCCGTAGGGTATCTGATTGGCTTAAAAGTACAAGAAAACACTTCAAAAGTGACGTTTCTGAAGAATTTTAACAGTTTTCTTGTATCTACGTCACTTTTGAAGTGTTTTCTTGTACTTTTAAGCCAATCAGATACCCTACGGGCTCGGAAAGTGCAACGAAACCATCAAATTTTAGCTAGAAACTGTATTTTTGTCGATTTTTATTGAATTTGAACTATATTTCAACGTTTTTTGATGGTTCTGAGCCACCAAACACACTTAAAGCATGCAGAATCGACTCAGAATAGGAAAAGGAGACGTTTAGGTCAATTTTATGCATTCTGGCGTTCGTAGATACAAGAAAACTGTTAAAATTCTTCAGAAACGTCACTTTTGAAGTGTTTTCTTGTACTTTTAAGCCAATCAGATACCCTACGGGCTCGGAAAGTGCAACGAAACCATCAAATTTTAGCTAGAAACTGTATTTTTGTCGATTTTTATTGAATTTGAACTATATTTCAACGTTTTTTGATGGTTCTGAGCCACCAAACACACTTAAAGCATGCAGAATCGACTCAGAATAGGAAAAGGAGACGTTTAGGTCAATTTTATGCATTCTGGCGTTCGTAGATACAAGAAAACTGTTAAAATTCTTCAGAAACGTCACTTTTGAAGTGTTTTCTTGTACTTTTAAGCCAATCAGATACCCTACGGGCTCGGAAAGTGCAACGAAACCATCAAATTTTAGCTAGAAACTGTATTTTTGTCGATTTTTATTGAATTTGAACTATATTTCAACGTTTTTTGATGGTTCTGAGCCACCAAACACACTTAAAGCATGCAGAATCGACTCAGAATAGGAAAAGGAGACGTTTAGGTCAATTTTATGCATTCTGGCGTTCGTAGATACAAGAAAACTGTTAAAATTCTTCAGAAACGTCACTTTTGAAGTGTTTTCTTGTACTTTTAAGCCAATCAGATACCCTACGGGCTCGGAAAGTGCAACGAAACCATCAAATTTTAGCTAGAAACTGTATTTTTGTCGATTTTTATTGAATTTGAACTATATTTCAACGTTTTTTGATGGTTCTGAGCCACCAAACACACTTAAAGCATGCAGAATCGACTCAGTATAGGAAAAGGAGACGTTTAGGTCAATTTTATGCATTCTGGCGTTCGTAGATACAAGAAAACTGTTAAAATTCTTCAGAAACGTCACTTTTGAAGTGTTTTCTTGTACTTTTAAGCCAATCAGATACCCTACGGGCTCGGAAAGTGCAACGAAACCATCAAATTTTAGCTAGAAACTGTATTTTTGTCGATTTTTATTGAATTTGAACTATATTTCAACGTTTTTTGATGGTTCTGAGCCACCAAACACACTTAAAGCATGCAGAATCGACTCAGAATAGGAAAAGGAGACGTTTAGGTCAATTTTATGCATTCTGGCGTTCGTAGATACAAGAAAACTGTTAAAATTCTTCAGAAACGTCACTTTTGAAGTGTTTTCTTGTACTTTTAAGCCAATCAGATACCCTACGGGCTCGGAAAGTGCAACGAAACCATCAAATTTTAGCTAGAAACTGTATTTTTGTCGATTTTTATTGAATTTGAACTATATTTCAACGTTTTTTGATGGTTCTGAGCCACCAAACACACTTAAAGCATGCAGAATCGACTCAGAATAGGAAAAGGAGACGTTTAGGTCAATTTTATGCATTCTGGCGTTCGTAGATACAAGAAAACTGTTAAAATTCTTCAGAAACGTCACTTTTGAAGTGTTTTCTTGTACTTTTAAGCCAATCAGATACCCTACGGGCTCGGAAAGTGCAACGAAACCATCAAATTTTAGCTAGAAACTGTATTTTTGTCGATTTTTATTGAATTTGAACTATATTTCAACGTTTTTTGATGGTTCTGAGCCACCAAACACACTTAAAGCATGCAGAATCGACTCAGAATAGGAAAAGGAGACGTTTAGGTCAATTTTATGCATTCTGGCGTTCGTAGATACAAGAAAACTGTTAAAATTCTTAAGAAACGTCACTTTTGAAGTGTTTTCTTGTACTTTTAAGCCAATCAGATACCCTACGGGCTCGGAAAGTGCAACGAAACCATCAAATTTTAGCTAGAAACTGTATTTTTGTCGATTTTTATTGAATTTGAACTATATTTCAACGTTTTTTGATGGTTCTGAGCCACCAAACACACTTAAAGCATGCAGAATCGACTCAGAATAGGAAAAGGAGACGTTTAGGTCAATTTTATGCATTCTGGCGTTCGTAGATACAAGAAAACTGTTAAAATTCTTCAGAAACGTTACTTTTGAAGTGTTTTCTTGTACTTTTAAGCCAATCAGATACCCTACGGGCTCGGAAAGTGCAACGAAACCATCAAATTTTAGCTAGAAACTGTATTTTTGTCGATTTTTATTGAATTTGAACTATATTTCAACGTTTTTTGATAGTTCTGAGCCACCAAACACACTTAAAGCATGCAGAATCGACTCAGAATAGGAAAAGGAGAAGTTTAGGTCAATTTTATGCATTCTGGCGTTCGTAGATACAAGAAAACTGTTAAAATTCTTCAGAAACGTCACTTTTGAAGTGTTTTCTTGTACTTTTAAGCCAATCAGATACCCTACGGGCTCGGAAAGTGCAACGAAACCATCAAATTTTAGCTAGAAACTGTATTTTTGTCGATTTTTATTGAATTTGAACTATATTTCAACGTTTTTTGATGGTTCTGAGCCACCAAACACACTTAAAGCATGCAGAATCGACTCAGAATAGGAAAAGGAGACGTTTAGGTCAATTTTATGCATTCTGGCGTTCGTAGATACAAGAAAACTGTTAAAATTCTTCAGAAACGTCACTTTTGAAGTGTTTTCTTGTACTTTTAAGCCAATCAGATACCCTACGGGCTCGGAAAGTGCAACGAAACCATCAAATTTTAGCTAGAAACTGTATTTTTGTCGATTTTTATTGAATTTGAACTATATTTAACGTTTTTTGATGGTTCTGAGCCACCAAACACACTTAAAGCATGCAGAATCGACTCAGAATAGGAAAAGGAGACGTTTAGGTCAATTTTATGCATTCTGGCGTTCGTAGATACAAGAAAACTGTTAAAATTCTTCAGAAACGTCACTTTTGAAGTGTTTTCTTGTACTTTTAAGCCAATCAGATACCCTACGGGCTCGGAAAGTGCAACGAAACCATCAAATTTTAGCTAGAAACTGTATTTTTGTCGATTTTTATTGAATTTGAACTATATTTCAACGTTTTTTGATGGTTCTGAGCCACCAAACACACTTAAAGCATGCAGAATCGACTCAGAATAGGAAAAGGAGACGTTTAGGTCAATTTTATGCATTCTGGCGTTCGTAGATACAAGAAAACTGTTAAAATTCTTCAGAAACGTCACTTTTGAAGTGTTTTCTTGTACTTTTAAGCCAATCAGATACCCTACGGGCTCGGAAAGTGCAACGAAACCATCAAATTTTAGCTAGAAACTGTATTTTTGTCGATTTTTATTGAATTTGAACAATATTTCAACGTTTTTTGATGGTTCTGAGCCACCAAACACACTTAAAGCATGCAGAATCGACTCAGAATAGGAAAAGGAGACGTTTAGGTCAATTTTATGCATTCTGGCGTTCGTAGATACAAGAAAACTGTTAAAATTCTTCAGAAACGTCACTTTTGAAGTGTTTTCTTGTACTTTTAAGCCAATCAGATACCCTACGGGCTCGGAAAGTGCAACGAAACCATCAAAATTTAGCTAGAAACTGTATTTTTGTCGATTTTTATTGAATTTGAACTATATTTCAACGTTTTTTGATGGTTCTGAGCCACCAAACACACTTAAAGCATGCAGAATCGACTCAGAATAGGAAAAGGAGACGTTTAGGTCAATTTTATGCATTCTGGCGTTCGTAGATACAAGAAAACTGTTAAAATTCTTCAGAAACGTCACTTTTGAAGGGTTTTCTTGTACTTTTAAGCCAATCAGATACCCTGCGGGCTCGGAAAGTGCAACGAAACCATCAAATTTTAGCTAGAAACTGTATTTTTGTCGATTTTTATTGAATTTGAACTATATTTCAACGTTTTTTGATGGTTCTGAGCCACCAAACACACTTAAAGCATGCAGAATCGACTCAGAATAGGAAAAGGAGACGTTTATGTCAATTTTATGCATTCTGGCGTTCGTAGATACAAGAAAACTGTTAAAATTCTTCAGAAACGTCACTTTTGAAGTGTTTTCTTGTACTTTTAAGCCAATCAGATACCCTACGGGCTCGGAAAGTGCAACGAAACCATCAAATTTTAGCTAGAAACTGTATTTTTGTCGATTTTTATTGAATTTGAACTATATTTCAACGTTTTTTGATGGTTCTGAGCCACCAAACACACTTAAAGCATGCAGAATCGACTCAGAATAGGAAAAGGAGACGTTTAGGTCAATTTTATGCATTCTGGCGTTCGTAGATACAAGAAAACTGTTAAAATTCTTCAGAAACGTCACTTTTGAAGTGTTTTCTTGTACTTTTAAGCCAATCAGATACCCTACGGGCTCGGAAAGTGCAACGAAACCATCAAATTTTAGCTAGAAACTGTATTTTTGTCGATTTTTATTGAATTTGAACTATATTTCAACGTTTTTTGATGGTTCTGAGCCACCAAACACACTTAAAGCATGCAGAATCGACTCAGAATAGGAAAAGGAGACGTTTAGGTCAATTTTATGCATTCTGGCGTTCGTAGATACAAGAAAACTGTTAAAATTCTTCAGAAACGTCACTTTTGAAGTGTTTTCTTGTACTTTTAAGCCAATCAGATACCCTACGGGCTCGGAAAGTGCAACGAAACCATCAAATTTTAGCTAGAAACTGTATTTTTGTCGATTTTTATTGAATTTGAACTATATTTCAACGTTTTTTGATGGTTCTGAGCCACCAAACACACTTAAAGCATGCAGAATCGACTCAGAATAGGAAAAGGAGACGTTTAGGTCAATTTTATGCATTCTGGCGTTCGTAGATACAAGAAAACTGTTAAAATTCTTCAGAAACGTCACTTTTGAAGTGTTTTCTTGTACTTTTAAGCCAATCAGATACCCTACGGGCTCGGAAAGTGCAACGAAACCATCAAATTTTAGCTAGAAACTGTATTTTTGTCGATTTTTATTGAATTTGAACTATATTTCAACGTTTTTTGATGGTTCTGAGCCACCAAACACACTTAAAGCATGCAGAATCGACTCAGAATAGGAAAAGGAGACGTTTAGGTCAATTTTATGCATTCTGGCGTTCGTAGATACAAGAAAACTGTTAAAATTCTTCAGAAACGTCACTTTTGAAGTGTTTTCTTGTACTTTTAAGCCAATCAGATACCCTACGGGCTCGGAAAGTGCAACGAAACCATCAAATTTTAGCTAGAAACTGTATTTTTGTCGATTTTTATTGAATTTGAACAATATTTCAACGTTTTTTGATGGTTCTGAGCCACCAAACACACTTAAAGCATGCAGAATCGACTCAGAATAGGAAAAGGAGACGTTTAGGTCAATTTTATGCATTCTGGCGTTCGTAGATTCAAGAAAACTGTTAAAATTCTTCAGAAACGTCACTTTTGAAGTGTTTTCTTGTACTTTTAAGCCAATCAGATACCCTACGGGCTCGGAAAGTGCAACGAAACCATCAAAATTTAGCTAGAAACTGTATTTTTGTCGATTTTTATTGAATTTGAACTATATTTCAACGTTTTTTGATGGTTCTGAGCCACCAAACACACTTAAAGCATGCAGAATCGACTCAGAATAGGAAAAGGAGACGTTTAGGTCAATTTTATGCATTCTGGCGTTGGTAGATACAAGAAAACTGTTAAAATTCTTCAGAAACGTCACTTTTGAAGGGTTTTCTTGTACTTTTAAGCCAATCAGATACCCTGCGGGCTCGGAAAGTGCAACGAAACCATCAAATTTTAGCTAGAAACTGTATTTTTGTCGATTTTTATTGAATTTGAACTATATTTCAACGTTTTTTGATGGTTCTGAGCCACCAAACACACTTAAAGCATGCAGAATCGACTCAGAATAGGAAAAGGAGACGTTTATGTCAATTTTATGCATTCTGGCGTTCGTAGATACAAGAAAACTGTTAAAATTCTTCAGAAACGTCACTTTTGAAGTGTTTTCTTGTACTTTTAAGCCAATCAGATACCCTACGGGCTCGGAAAGTGCAACGAAACCATCAAATTTTAGCTAGAAACTGTATTTTTGTCGATTTTTATTGAATTTGAACTATATTTCAACGTTTTTTGATGGTTCTGAGCCACCAAACACACTTAAAGCATGCAGAATCGACTCAGAATAGGAAAAGGAGACGTTTAGGTCAATTTTATGCATTCTGGCGTTCGTAGATACAAGAAAACTGTTAAAATTCTTCAGAAACGTCACTTTTGAAGTGTTTTCTTGTACTTTTAAGCCAATCAGATACCCTACGGGCTCGGAAAGTGCAACGAAACCATCAAATTTTAGCTAGAAACTGTATTTTTGTCGATTTTTATTGAATTTGAACTATATTTCAACGTTTTTTGATGGTTCTGAGCCACCAAACACACTTAAAGCATGCAGAATCGACTCAGAATAGGAAAAGGAGACGTTTAGGTCAATTTTATGCATTCTGGCGTTCGTAGATACAAGAAAACTGTTAAAATTCTTCAGAAACGTCACTTTTGAAGTGTTTTCTTGTACTTTTAAGCCAATCAGATACCCTACGGGCTCGGAAAGTGCAACGAAACCATCAAATTTTAGCTAGAAACTGTATTTTTGTCGATTTTTATTGAATTTGAACTATATTTCAACGTTTTTTGATGGTTCTGAGCCACCAAACACACTTAAAGCATGCAGAATCGACTCAGAATAGGAAAAGGAGACGTTTAGGTCAATTTTATGCATTCTGGCGTTCGTAGATACAAGAAAACTATTAAAATTCTTCAGAAACGTCACTTTTGAAGGGTTTTCTTGTACTTTTAAGCCAATCAGATACCCTGCGGGCTCGGAAAGTGCAACGAAACCATCAAATTTTAGCTAGAAACTGTATTTTTGTCGATTTTTATTGAATTTGAACTATATTTCAACGTTTTTTGATGGTTCTGAGCCACCAAACACACTTAAAGCATGCAGAATCGACTCAGAATAGGAAAAGGAGACGTTTAGGTCAATTTTATGCATTCTGGCGTTCGTAGATACAAGAAAACTGTTAAAATTCTTCAGAAACGTCACTTTTGAAGTGTTTTCTTGTACTTTTAAGCCAATCAGATACCCTACGGGCTCGGAAAGTGCAACGAAACCATCAAATTTTAGCTAGAAACTGTATTTTTGTCGATTTTTATTGAATTTGAACTATATTTCAACGTTTTTTGATGGTTCTGAGCCACCAAACACACTTAAAGCATGCAGAATCGACTCAGAATAGGAAAAGGAGACGTTTAGGTCAATTTTATGCATTCTGGCGTTCGTAGATACAAGAAAACTGTTAAAATTCTTCAGAAACGTCACTTTTGAAGTGTTTTCTTGTACTTTTAAGCCAATCAGATACCCTACGGGCTCGGAAAGTGCAACGAAACCATCAAATTTTAGCTAGAAACTGTATTTTTGTCGATTTTTATTGAATTTGAACTATATTTCAACGTTTTTTGATGGTTCTGAGCCACCAAACACACTTAAAGCATGCAGAATCGACTCAGAATAGGAAAAGGAGACGTTTAGGTCAATTTTATGCATTCTGGCGTTCGTAGATACAAGAAAACTGTTAAAATTCTTCAGAAACGTCACTTTTGAAGTGTTTTCTTGTACTTTTAAGCCAATCAGATACCCTACGGGCTCGGAAAGTGCAACGAAACCATCAAATTTTAGCTAGAAACTGTATTTTTGTCGATTTTTATTGAATTTGAACTATATTTCAACGTTTTTTGATGGTTCTGAGCCACCAAACACACTTAAAGCATGCAGAATCGACTCAGAATAGGAAAAGGAGACGTTTAGGTCAATTTTATGCATTCTGGCGTTCGTAGATACAAGAAAACTGTTAAAATTCTTCAGAAACGTCACTTTTGAAGTGTTTTCTTGTACTTTTAAGCCAATCAGATACCCTACGGGCTCGGAAAGTGCAACGAAACCATCAAATTTTAGCTAGAAACTGTATTTTTGTCGATTTTCATTGAATTTGAACTATATTTCAACGTTTTTTGATGGTTCTGAGCCACCAAACACACTTAAAGCATGCAGAATCGACTCAGAATAGGAAAAGGAGACGTTTAGGTCAATTTTATGCATTCTGGCGTTCGTAGATACAAGAAAACTGTTAAAATTCTTCAGAAACGTCACTTTTGAAGTGTTTTCTTGTACTTTTAAGCCAATCAGATACCCTACGGGCTCGGAAAGTGCAACGAAACCATCAAATTTTAGCTAGAATCTGTATTTTTGTCGATTTTTATTGAATTTGAACTATATTTCAACGTTTTTTGATGGTTCTGAGCCACCAAACACACTTAAAGCATGCAGAATCGACTCAGAATAGGAAAAGGAGACGTTTAGGTCAATTTTATGCATTCTGGCGTTCGTAGATACAAGAAAACTGTTAAAATTCTTCAGAAACGTCACTTTTGAAGTGTTTTCTTGTAATTTTAAGCCAATCAGATAACCTACGGGCTCGGAAAGTGCAACGAAACCATCAAATTTTAGCTAGAAACTGTATTTTTGTCGATTTTTATTGAATTTGAACTATATTTCAACGTTTTTTGATGGTTCTGAGCCACCAAAAACACTTAAAGCATGCAGAATCGACTCAGAATAGGAAAAGGAGACGTTTAGGTCAATTTTATGCATTCTGGCGTTCGTAGATACAAGAAAACTGTTAAAATTCTTCAGAAACGTCACTTTTGAAGTGTTTTCTTGTACTTTTAAGCCAATCAGATACCCTACGGGCTCGGAAAGTGCAACGAAACCATCAAATTTTAGCCAGAAACTGTATTTTTGTCGATTTTTATTGAATTTGAACTATATTTCAACGTTTTTTGATGGTTCTGAGCCACCAAACACACTTAAGGCATGCAGAATCGACT
The DNA here is from genome assembly GCF_036711695.1 of Zophobas morio. Taxonomy (NCBI): domain Eukaryota; kingdom Metazoa; phylum Arthropoda; class Insecta; order Coleoptera; family Tenebrionidae; genus Zophobas; species Zophobas morio. The sequence goes on from NW_026972324.1 coordinate 90,469, forward strand.
CAGAATAGGAAAAGGAGACGTTTAGGTCAATTTTATGCATTCTGGCGTTCGTAGATACAAGAAAACTGTTAAAATTCTTCAGAAACGTCACTTTTGAAGTGTTTTCTTGTACTTTTAAGCCAATCAGATACCCTACGGGCTCGGAAAGTGCAACGAAACCATCAAATTTTAGCTAGAAACTGTATTTTTGTCGATTTTTATTGAATTTGAACTATATTTCAACGTTTTTTGATGGTTCTGAGCCACCAAACACACTTAAAGCATGCAGAATCGACTCAGAATAGGAAAAGGAGACGTTTAGGTCAATTTTATGCATTCTGGCGTTCGTAGATACAAGAAAACTGTTAAAATTCTTCAGAAACGTCACTTTTGAAGTGTTTTCTTGTACTTTTAAGCCAATCAGATACCCTACGGGCTCGGAAAGTGCAACGAAACCATCAAATTTTAGCTAGAAACTGTATTTTTGTCGATTTTTATTGAATTTGAACTATATTTCAACGTTTTTTGATGGTTCTGAGCCACCAAACACACTTAAAGCATGCAGAATCGACTCAGAATAGGAAAAGGAGACGTTTAGGTCAATTTTATGCATTCTGGCGTTCGTAGATACAAGAAAACTGTTAAAATTCTTCAGAAACGTCACTTTTGAAGTGTTTTCTTGTACTTTTAAGCCAATCAGATACCCTACGGGCTCGGAAAGTGCAACGAAACCATAAAATTTTAGCTAGAAACTGTATTTTTATCGATTTTTATTGAATTTGAACTATATTTCAACGTTTTTTGATGGTTCTGAGCCACCAAACACACTTAAAGCATGCAGAATCGACTCAGAATAGGAAAAGGAGACGTTTAGGTCAATTTTATGCATTCTGGCGTTCGTAGATACAAGAAAACTGTTAAAATTCTTCAGAAACGTCACTTTTGAAGTGTTTTCTTGTACTTTTAAGCCAATCAGATACCCTACGGGCACGGAAAGTGCAACGAAACCATCAAATTTTAGCTAGAAACTGTATTTTTGTCGATTTTTATTGAATTTGAACTATATTTCAACGTTTTTTGATGGTTCTGAGCCACCAAACACACTTAAAGCATGCAGAATCGACTCAGAATAGGAAAAGGAGACGTTTAGGTCAATTTTATGCATTCTGGCGTTCGTAGATACAAGAAAACTGTTAAAATTCTTCAGAAACGTCACTTTTGAAGTGTTTTCTTGTACTTTTAAGCCAATCAGATACCCTACGGGCTCGGAAAGTGCAACGAAACCATCAAATTTTAGCTAGAAACTGTATTTTTGTCGATTTTTATTGAATTTGAACTATATTTCAACGTTTTTTGATGGTTCTGAGCCACCAAACACACTTAAAGCATGCAGAATCGACTCAGAATAGGAAAAGGAGACGTTTAGGTCAATTTTATGCATTCTGGCGTTCGTAGATACAAGAAAACTGTTAAAATTCTTCAGAAACGTCACTTTTGAAGTGTTTTCTTGTACTTTTAAGCCAATCAGATACCCGACGGGCTCGGAAAGTGCAAAGAAACCATCAAATTTTAGCTAGAAACTGTATTTTTGTCGATTTTTATTGAATTTGAACTATATTTCAACGTTTTTTGATGGTTCTGAGCCACCAAACACACTTAAAGCATGCAGAATCGACTCAGAATAGGAAAAGGAGACGTTTAGGTCAATTTTATGCATTCTGGCGTTCGCAGATACAAGAAAACTGTTAAAATTCTTCAGAAACGTCACTTTTGAAGTGTTTTCTTGTACTTTTAAGCCAATCAGATACCCTACGGGCTCGGAAAGTGCAACGAAACCATCAAATTTTAGCTAGAAACTGTATTTTTGTCGATTTTTATTGAATTTGAACTATATTTCAACGTTTTTTGATAGTTCTGAGCCACCAAACACACTTAAAGCATGCAGAATCGACTCAGAATAGGAAAAGGAGAAGTTTAGGTAAATTTTATGCATTCTGGCGTTCGTAGATACAAGAAAACTGTTAAAATTCTTCAGAAACGTCACTTTTGAAGTGTTTTCTTGTACTTTTAAGCCAATCAGATACCCTACGGGCTCGGAAAGTGCAACGAAACCATCAAACTTTAGCTAGAAACTGTATTTTTGTCGATTTTTATTGAACTTGAACTATATTTCAACGTTTTTTGATGGTTCTGAGCCACCAAACACACTTAAAGCATGCAGAATCGACTCAGAATAGGAAAAGGAGACGTTTAGGTCAATTTTATGCATTCTGGCGTTCGTAGATACAAGAAAACTGTTAAAATTCTTCAGAAACGTCACTTTTGAAGTGTTTTCTTGTACTTTTAAGCCAATCAGATACCCTACGGGCTCGGAAAGTGCAACGAAACCATCAAATTTTAGCTAGAAACTGTATTTTTGTCGATTTTTATTGAATTTGAACTATATTTCAACGTTTTTTGATGGTTCTGAGCCACCAAACACACTTAAAGCATGCAGAATCGACTCAGAATAGGAAAACGAGACGTTTAGGTCAATTTTATGCATTCTGGCGTTCGTAGATACAAGAAAACTGTTAAAATTCTTCAGAAACGTCTCTTTTGAAGTGTTTTCTTGTACTTTTAAGCCAATCAGATACCCTACGGGCTCGGAAAGTGCAACGAAACCATCAAATTTTAGCTAGAAACTGTATTTTTGTCGATTTTTATTGAATTTGAACTATATTTCAACGTTTTTTGATGGTTCTGAGCCACCAAACACACTTAAAGCATGCAGAATTGACTCAGAATAGGAAAAGGAGACGTTTAGGTCAATTTTATGCATTCTGGCGTTCGTAGATACAAGAAAACTGTTAAAATTCTTCAGAAACGTCACTTTTGAAGTGTTTTCTTGTACTTTTAAGCCAATCAGATACCCTACGGGCTCGGAAAGTGCAACGAAACCATCAAATTTTAGCTAGAAACTGTATTTTTGTCGATTTTTATTGAATTTGAACTATATTTCAACGTTTTTTGATGGTTCTGAGCCAACAAACACACTTAAAGCATGCAGAATCGACTCAGAATAGGAAAAGGAGATGTTTAGGTCAATTTTATGCATTCTGGCGTTCGTAGATACAAGAAAACTGTTAAAATTCTTCAGAAACGTCACTTTTGAAGTGTTTTCTTGTACTGTTAAGCCAATCAGATACCCTACGGTCTCGGAAAGTGCAACGAAACCATCAAATTTTAGCTAGAAACTGTATTTTTGTCGATTTTTATTGAATTTGAACTATATTTCAACGTTTTTTGATGGTTCTGAGCCACCAAACACACTTAAAGCATGCAGAATCGACTCAGAATAGGAAAAGGAGACGTTTAGGTCAATTTTATGCATTCTGGCGTTCGTAGATACAAGAAAACTGTTAAAATTCTTCAGAAACGTCACTTTTGAAGTGTTTTCTTGTACTTTTAAGCCAATCAGATACCCTACGGGCTCGGAAAGTGCAACGAAACCATCAAATTTTAGCTAGAAACTGTATTTTTGTCGATTTTTATTGAATTTGAACTATATTTCAACGTTTTTTGATGGTTCTGAGCCACCAAACACACTTAAAGCATGCAGAATCGACTCAGAATAGGAAAAGGAGACGTTTAGGTCAATTTTATGCATTCTGGCGTTCGTAGATACAAGAAAACTGTTAAAATTCTTCAGAAACGTTCACTTTTGAAGTGTTTTCTTGTACTTTTAAGCCAATCAGATACCCTACGGGCTCGGAAAGTGCAACGAAACCATCAAATTTTAGCTAGAAACTGTATTTTTGTCGATTTTTATTGAATTTGAACTATATTTCAACGTTTTTTGATGGTTCTGAGCCACCAAACACACTTAAAGCATGCAGAATCGACTCAGAATAGGAAAAGGAGACGTTTAGGTCAATTTTATGCATTCTGGCGTTCGTAGATACAAGAAAACTGTTAAAATTCTTCAGAAACGTCACTTTTGAAGTGTTTTCTTGGACTTTTAAGCCAATCAGATACCCTACGGGCTCGGAAAGTGCAACGAAACCATCAAATTTTAGCTAGAAACTGTATTTTTGTCGATTTTTATTGAATTTGAACTATATTTCAACGTTTTTTGATGGTTCTGAGCCACCAAACACACTTAAAGCATGCAGAATCGACTCAGAATAGGAAAAGGAGACGTTTAGGTCAATTTTATGCATTCTGGCGTTCGTAGATACAAGAAAACTGTTAAAATTCTTCAGAAACGTCACTTTTGAAGTGTTTTCTTGTACTTTAAAGCGAATCAGATACCCTACGGGCTCGGAAAGTGCAACGAAACCATCAAATTTTAGCTAGAAACTGTATTTTTGTCGATTTTTATTGAATTTGAACTATATTTCAACGTTTTTTGATGGTTCTGAGCCACCAAACACACTTAAAGCATGCAGAATCGACTCAGAATAGGAAAAGGAGACGTTTAGGTCAATTTTATGCATTCTGGCGTTCGTAGATACAAGAAAACTGTTAAAATTCTTCAGAAACGTCACTTTTGAAGTGTTTTCTTGTACTTTTAAGCCAATCAGATACCCTACGGGCTCGGAAAGTGCAACGAAACCATCAAATTTTAGCTAGAAACTGTATTTTTGTCGATTTTTATTGAATTTGAACTATATTTCAACGTTTTTTGATGGTTCTGAGCCACCAAACACACTTAAAGCATGCAGAATCGACTCAGAATAGGAAAAGGAGACGTTTAGGTCAATTTTATGCATTCTGGCGTTCGTAGATACAAGAAAACTGTTAAAATTCTTCAGAAACGTCACTTTTGAAGTGTTTTCTTGTACTTTTAAGCCAATCAGATACCCTACGGGCTCGGAAAGTGCAACGAAACCATCAAATTTTAGCTAGAAACTGTATTTTTGTCGATTTTTATTGAATTTGAACTATATTTCAACGTTTTTTGATGGTTCTGAGCCACCAAACACACTTAAAGCATGCAGAATCGACTCAGAATAGGAAAAGGAGACGTTTAGGTCAATTTTATGCATTCTGGCGTTCGTAGATACAAGAAAACTGTTAAAATTCTTCAGAAACGTCACTTTTGAAGTGTTTTCTTGTACTTTTAAGCCAATCAGATACCCTACGGGCTCGGAAAGTGCAACGAAACCATCAAATTTTAGCTAGAAACTGTATTTTTGTCGATTTTTATTGAATTTGAACTATATTTCAACGTTTTTTGATGGTTCTGAGCCACCAAACACACTTAAAGCATGCAGAATCGACTCAGAATAGGAAAAGGAGACGTTTAGGTCAATTTTATGCATTCTGGCGTTCGTAGATACAAGAAAACTGTTAAAATTCTTCAGAAACGTCACTTTTGAAGTGTTTTCTTGTACTTTTAAGCCAATCAGATACCCTACGGGCTCGGAAAGTGCAACGAAACCATCAAATTTTAGCTAGAAACTGTATTTTTGTCGATTTTTATTGAATTTGAACTATATTTCAACGTTTTTTGATGGTTCTGAGCCACCAAACACACTTAAAGCATGCAGAATCGACTCAGAATAGGAAAAGGAGACGTTTAGGTCAATTTTATGCATTCTGGCGTTCGTAGATACAAGAAAACTGTTAAAATTCTTCAGAAACGTCACTTTTGAAGTGTTTTCTTGTACTTTTAAGCCAATCAGATACCCTACGGGCTCGGAAAGTGCAACGAAACCATCAAATTTTAGCTAGAAACTGTATTTTTGTCGATTTTTATTGAATTTGAACTATATTTCAACGTTTTTTGATGGTTCTGAGACACCAAACACACTTAAAGCATGCAGAATCGACTCAGAATAGGAAAAGGAGACGTTTAGGTCAATTTTATGCATTCTGGCGTTCGTAGATACAAGAAAACTGTTAAAATTCTTCAGAAACGTCACTTTTGAAGTGTTTTCTTGTACTTTTAAGCCAATCAGATACCCTACGGGCTCGGAAAGTGCAACGAAACCATCAAATTTTAGCTAGAAACTGTATTTTTGTCGATTTTTATTGAATTTGAACTATATTTCAACGTTTTTTGATGGTTCTGAGCCACCAAACACACTTAAAGCATGCAGAATCGACTCAGAATAGGAAAAGGAGACGTTTAGGTCAATTTTATGCATTCTGGCGTTCGTAGATACAAGAAAACTGTTAAAATTCTTCAGAAACGTCACTTTTGAAGTGTTTTCTTGTACTTTTAAGCCAATCAGATACCCTACGGGCTCGGAAAGTGCAACGAAACCATCAAATTTTAGCTAGAAACTGTATTTTTGTCGATTTTTATTGAATTTGAACTATATTTCAACGTTTTTTGATGGTTCTGAGCCACCAAACACACTTAAAGCATGCAGAATCGACTCAGAATAGGAAAAGGAGACGTTTAGGTCAATTTTATGCATTCTGGCGTTCGTAGATACAAGAAAACTGTTAAAATTCTTCAGAAACGTCACTTTTGAAGTGTTTTCTTGTACTTTTAAGCCAATCAGATACCCTACGGGCTCGGAAAGTGCAACGAAACCATCAAATTTTAGCTAGAAACTGTATTTTTGTCGATTTTTATTGAATTTGAACTATATTTCAACGTTTTTTGATGGTTCTGAGCCACCAAACACACTTAAAGCATGCAGAATCGACTCAGAATAGGAAAAGGAGACGTTTAGGTCAATTTTATGCATTCTGGCGTTCGTAGATACAAGAAAACTGTTAAAATTCTTCAGAAACGTCACTTTTGAAGTGTTTTCTTGTACTTTTAAGCCAATCAGATACCCTACGGGCTCGGAAAGTGCAACGAAACCATCAAATTTTAGCTAGAAACTGTATTTTTGTCGATTTTTATTGAATTTGAACTATATTTCAACGTTTTTTGATGGTTCTGAGCCACCAAACACACTTAAAGCATGCAGAATCGACTCAGAATAGGAAAAGGAGACGTTTAGGTCAATTTTATGCATTCTGGCGTTCGTAGATACAAGAAAACTGTTAAAATTCTTCAGAAACGTCACTTTTGAAGTGTTTTCGTGTACTTTTAAGCCAATCAGATACCCAACGGGCTCGGAAAGTGCAACGAAACCATCAAATTTTAGGTAGAAACTGTATTTTTGTCGATTTTTATTGAATTTGAACTATATTTCAACGTTTTTTGATGGTTCTGAGCCACCAAACACACTTAAAGCATGCAGAATCGACTCAGAATAGGAAAAGGAGACGTTTAGGTCAATTTTATGCATTCTGGCGTTCGTAGATACAAGAAAACTGTTAAAATTCTTCAGAAACGTCACTTTTGAAGTGTTTTCTTGTACTTTTAAGCCAATCAGATACCCTACGGGCTCGGAAAGTGCAACGAAACCATCAAATTTTAGCTAGAAACTGTATTTTTGTCGATTTTTATTGAATTTGAACTATATTTCAAAGTTTTTTGATGGTTCTGAGCCACCAAACACTCTTAAAGCATGCAGAATCGACTCAGAATAGGAAAAGGAGACGTTTAGGTCAATTTTATGCATTCTGGCGTTCGTAGATACAAGAAAACTGTTAAAATTCTTCAGAAACGTCACTTTTGAAGTGTTTTCTTGTACTTTTAAGCCAATCAGATACCCTACGGGCTCGGAAAGTGCAACGAAACCATCAAATTTTAGCTAGAAACTGTATTTTTGTCGATTTTTATTGAATTTGAACTATATTTCAACGTTTTTTGATGGTTCTGAGCCACCAAACACACTTAAAGCATGCAGAATCGACTCAGAATAGGAAAAGGAGACGTTTAGGTCAATTTTATGCATTCTGGCGTTCGTAGATACAAGAAAACTGTTAAAATTCTTCAGAAACGTCACTTTTGAAGTGTTTTCTTGTACTTTTAAGCCAATCAGATACCCTACGGGCTCGGAAAGTGCAACGAAACCATCAAATTTTAGCTAGAAACTGTATTTTTGTCGATTTTTATTGAATTTGAACTATATTTCAACGTTTTTTGATGGTTCTGAGCCACCAAACACACTTAAAGCATGCAGAATCGACTCAGAATAGGAAAAGGAGACGTTTAGGTCAATTTTATGCATTCTGGCGTTCGTAGATACAAGAAAACTGTTAAAATTCTTCAGAAACGTCACTTTTGAAGTGTTTTCTTGTACTTTTAAGCCAATCAGATAACCTACGGGCTCGGAAAGTGCAACGAAACCATCAAATTTTAGCTAGAAACTGTATTTTTGTCGATTTTTATTGAATTTGAACTATATTTCAACGTTTTTTGATGGTTCTGAGCCACCAAACACACTTAAAGCATGCAGAATCGACTCAGAATAGGAAAAGGAGACGTTTAGGTCAATTTTATGCATTCTGGCGTTCGTAGATACAAGAAAACTGTTAAAATTCTTCAGAAACGTCACTTTTGAAGTGTTTTCTTGTACTTTTAAGCCAATCAGATACCCTACGGGCTCGGAAAGTGCAACGAAACCATCAAATTTTAGCTAGAAACTGTATTTTTGTCGATTTTTATTGAATTTGAACTATATTTCAACGTTTTTTGATGGTTCTGAGCCACCAAACACACTTAAAGCATGCAGAATCGACTCAGAATAGGAAAAGGAGACGTTTAGGTTAATTTTATGCATTCTGGCGTTCGTAGATACAAGAAAACTGTTAAAATTTTTCAGAAACGTCACTTTTGAAGTGTTTTCTTGTACTTTTAAGCCAATCAGATACCCTACGGGCTCGGAAAGTGCAACGAAACCATCAAATTTTAGCTAGAAACTGTATTTTTGTCGATTTTTATTGAATTTGAACTATATTTCAACGTTTTTTGATGGTTCTGAGCCACCAAACACACTTAAAGCATGCAGAATCGACTCAGAATAGGAAAAGGAGACGTTTAGGTCAATTTTATGCATTCTGGCGTTCGTAGATACAAGAAAACTGTTAAAATTCTTCAGAAACGTCACTTTTGAAGTGTTTTCTTGTACTTTTAAGCCAATCAGATACCCAACGGGCTCGGAAAGTGCAACGAAACCATCAAATTTTAGCTAGAAACTGTATTTTTGTCGATTTTTATTGAATTTGAACTATATTTCAACGTTTTTTGATGGTTCTGAGCCACCAAACACACTTAAAGCATGCAGAATCGACTCAGAATAGGAAAAGGAGACGTTTAGGTCAATTTTATGCATTCTGGCGTTCGTAGATACAAGAAAACTGTTAAAATTCTTCAGAAACGTCACTTTTGAAGTGTTTTCTTGTACTTTTAAGCCAATCAGATAACCTACGGGCTCGGAAAGTGCAACGAAACCATCAAATTTTAGCTAGAAACTGTATTTTTGTCGATTTTTATTGAATTTGAACTATATTTCAACGTTTTTTGATGGTTCTGAGCCACCAAACACACTTAAAGCATGCAGAATCGACTCAGAATAGGAAAAGGAGACGTTTAGGTCAATTTTATGCATTCTGGCGTTCGTAGATACAAGAAAACTGTTAAAATTCTTCAGAAACGTCACTTTTGAAGTGTTTTCTTGTACTTTTAAGCCAATCAGATACCCTACGGGCTCGGAAAGTGCAACGAAACCATCAAATTTTAGCTAGAAACTGTATTTTTGTCGATTTTTATTGAATTTGAACTATATTTCAACGTTTTTTGATGGTTCTGAGCCACCAAACACACTTAAAGCATGCAGAATCGATTCAGAATAGGAAAAGGAGACGTTTAGGTCAATTTTATGCATTCTGGCGTTCGTAGATACAAGAAAACTGTTAAAATTCTTCAGAAACGTCACTTTTGAAGTGTTTTCTTGTACTTTTAAGCCAATCAGATACCCTACGGGCTCGGAAAGTGCAACGAAACCATCAAATTTTAGCTAGAAACTGTATTTTTGTCGATTTTTATTGAATTTGAACTATATTTCAACGTTTTTTGATGGTTCTGAGGCACCAAACTCACTTAAAGCATGCAGAATCGACTCAGAATAGGAAAAGGAGACGTCTAGGTCAATTTTATGCATTCTGGCGTTCGTAGATACAAGAAAACTGTTAAAATTCTTCAGAAACGTCACTTTTGAAATGTTTTCTTGTACTTTTAAGCCAATCAGATACCCTACGGGCTCGGAAAGTGCAACGAAACCATCAAATTTTAGCTAGAAACTGTATTTTTGCCGATTTTTATTGAATTTGAACTATATTTCAACGTTTTTTGATGGTTCTGAGCCACCAAACACACTTAAAGCATGCAGAATCGACTCAGAATAGGAAAAGGAGACGTTTAGGTCAATTTTATGCATTCTGGCGTTCGTAGATACAAGAAAACTGTTAAAATTCTTCAGAAACGTCACTTTTGAAGTGTTTTCTTGAACTTTTAAGCCAATCAGATACCCTACGGGCTCGGAAAGTGCAACGAAACCATCAAATTTTAGCTAGAAACTGTATTTTTGTCGATTTTTATTGAATTTGAACTATATTTCAACGTTTTTTGATGGTTCTGAGCCACCAAACACACTTAAAGCATGCAGAATCGATTCAGAATAGGAAAAGGAGACGTTTAGGTCAATTTTATGCATTCTGGCGTTCGTAGATACAAGAAAACTGTTAAAATTCTTCAGAAACGTCACTTTTGAAGTGTTTTCTTGTACTTTTAAGCCAATCAGATACCCTACGGGCTCGGAAAGTGCAACGAAACCATCAAATTTTAGCTAGAAACTGTATTTTTGTCGATTTTTATTGAATTTGAACTATATTTCAACGTTTTTTGATGGTTCTGAGCCACCAAACTCACTTAAAGCATGCAGAATCGACTCAGAATAGGAAAAGGAGACGTTTAGGTCAATTTTATGCATTCTGGCGTTCGTAGATACAAGAAAACTGTTAAAATTCTTCAGAAACGTCACTTTTGAAATGTTTTCTTGTACTTTTAAGCCAATCAGATACCCTACGGGCTCGGAAAGTGCAACGAAACCATCAAATTTGAGCTAGAAACTGTATTTTTGCCGATTTTTATTGAATTTGAACTATATTTCAACGTTTTTTGATGGTTCTGAGCCACCAAACACACTTAAAGCATGCAGAATCGACTCAGAATAGGAAAAGGAGACGTTTAGGTCAATTTTATGCATTCTGGCGTTCGTAGATACAAGAAAACTGTTAAAGTTCTTCAGAAACGTCACTTTTGAAGTGTTTTCTTGTACTTTTAAGCCAATCAGATACCCTACGGGCTCGGAAAGTGCAACGAAACCATCAAATTTTAGCTAGAAACTGTATTTTTGTCGATTTTTATTGAATTTGAACTATATTTCAACGTTTTTTGATGGTTCTGAGTCACCAAACACACTTAAAGCATGCAGAATCGACTCAGAATAGGAAAAGGAGACGTTTAGGTCAATTTTATGCATTCTGGCGTTCGTAGATACAAGAAAACTGTTAAAATTCTTCAGAAACGTCACTTTTGAAGTGTTTTCTTGTACTTTTAAGCCAATCAGATACCCTACGGGCTCGGAAAGTGCAACGAAACCATCAAATTTTAGCTAGAAACTGTATTTTTGTCGATTTTTATTGAATTTGAACTATATTTCAACGTTTTTTGATGGTTCTGAGCCACCAAACACACTTAAAGCATGCAGAATCGACTCAGAATAGGAAAAGGAGACGTTTAGGTCAATTTTATGCATTCTGGCGTTCGTAGATACAAGAAAACTGTTAAAATTCTTCAGAAACTTCACTTTTGAAGTGTTTTCTTGTACTTTTAAGCCAATCAGATACCCTACGGGCTCGGAAAGTGCAACGAAACCATCAAATTTTAGCTAGAAACTGTATTTTTGTCGATTTTTATTGAATTTGAACTATATTTCAACGTTTTTTGATGGTTCTGAGCCACCAAACACACTTAAAGCATGCAGAATCGACTCAGAATAGGAAAAGGAGACGTTTAGGTCAATTTTATGCATTCTGGCGTTCGTAGATACAAGAAAACTGTTAAAATTCTTCAGAAACGTCACTTTTGAAGTGTTTTCTTGTACTTTTAAGCCAATCAGATACCCTACGGGCTCGGAAAGTGCAACGAAACCATCAAATTTTAGCTAGAAACTGTATTTTTGTCGATTTTTATTGAATTTGAACTATATTTCAACGTTTTTTGATGGTTCTGAGCCACCAAACACACTTAAAGCATGCAGAATCGACTCAGAATAGGAAAAGGAGACGTTTAGGTCAATTTTATGCATTCTGGCGTTCGTAGATACAAGAAAACTGTTAAAATTCTTCAGAAACGTCACTTTTGAAGTGTTTTCTTGTACTTTTAAGCCAATCAGATACCCTACGGGCTCGGAAAGTGCAACGAAACCATCAAATTTTAGCTAGAAACTGTATTTTTGTCGATTTTTATTGAATTTGAACTATATTTCAACGTTTTTTGATGGTTCTGAGCCACCAAACACACTTAAAGCATGCAGAATCGACTCAGAATAGGAAAAGGAGACGTTTAGGTCAATTTTATGCATTCTGGCGTTCGTAGATACAAGAAAACTGTTAAAATTCTTCAGAAACGTCACTTTTGAAGTGTTTTCTTGTACTTTTAAGCCAGTCAGATACCCTACGGGCTCGGAAAGTGCAACGAAACCATCAAATTTTAGCTAGAAACTGTATTTTTGTCGATTTTTATTGAATTTGAACTATATTTCAACGTTTTTTGATGGTTCTGAGCCACCAAACTCACTTAAAGCATGCAGAATCGACTCAGAATAGGAAAAGGAGACGTTTAGGTCAATTTTATGCATTCTGGCGTTCGTAGATACAAGAAAACTGTTAAAATTCTTCAGAAACGTCACTTTTGAAATGTTTTCTTGTACTTTTAAGCCAATCAGATACCCTACGGGCTCGGAAAGTGCAACGAAACCATCAAATTTTAGCTAGAAACTGTATTTTTGCCGATTTTTATTGAATTTGAACTATATTTCAACGTTTTTTGATGGTTCTGAGCCACCAAACACACTTAAAGCATGCAGAATCGACTCAGAATAGGAAAAGGAGACGTTTAGGTCAATTTTATGCATTCTGGCGTTCGTAGATACAAGAAAACTGTTAAAATTCTTCAGAAACGTCACTTTTGAAGTGTTTTCTTGTACTTTTAAGCCAATCAGATACCCTACGGGCTCGGAAAGTGCAACGAAACCATCAAATTTTAGCTAGAAACTGTATTTTTGTCGATTTTTATTGAATTTGAACTATATTTCAACTTTTTTTGATGGTTCTGAGCCACCAAACACACTTAAAGCATGCAGAATCGACTCAGAATAGGAAAAGGAGACGTTTAGGTCAATTTTATGCATTCTGGCGTTCGTAGATACAAGAAAACTGTTAAAATTCTTCAGAAACGTCACTTTTGAAGTGTTTTCTTGTACTTTTAAGCCAATCAGATACCCTACGGGCTCGGAAAGTGCAACGAAACCATCAAATTTTAGCTAGAAACTGTATTTTTGTCGATTTTTATTGAATTTGAACTATATTTCAACGTTTTTTGATGGTTCTGAGCCACCAAACACACTTAAAGCATGCAGAATCGACTCAGAATAGGAAAAGGAGACGTTTAGGTCAATTTTATGCATTCTGGCGTTCGTAGATACAAGAAAACTGTTAAAATTCTTCAGAAACGTCACTTTTGAAGTGTTTTCTTGTACTTTTAAGCCAATCAGATACCCTACGGGCTCGGAAAGTGCAACGAAACCATCAAATTTTAGCTAGAAACTGTATTTTTGTCGATTTTTATTGAATTTGAACTATATTTCAACGTTTTTTGATGGTTCTGAGCCACCAAACACACTTAAAGCATGCAGAATCGACTCAGAATAGGAAAAGGAGACGTTTAGGTCAATTTTATGCATTCTGGCGTTCGTAGATACAAGAAAACTGTTAAAATTCTTCAGAAACGTCACTTTTGAAGTGTTTTCTTGTACTTTTAAGCCAATCAGATACACTACGGGCTCGGAAAGTGCAACGAAACCATCAAATTTTAGCTAGAAACTGTATTTTTGTCGATTTTTATTGAATTTGAACTATATTTCAACGTTTTTTGATGGTTCTGAGCCACCAAACACACTTAAAGCATGCAGAATCGACTCAGAATAGGAAAAGGAGACGTTTAGGTCAATTTTATGCATTCTGGCGTTCGTAGATACAAGAAAACTGTTAAAATTCTTCAGAAACGTCACTTTTGAAGTGTTTTCTTGTACTTTTAAGCCAATCAGATACCCTACGGGCTCGGAAAGTGCAACGAAACCATCAAATTTTAGCTAGAAACTGTATTTTTGTCGATTTTTATTGAATTTGAACTATATTTCAACGTTTTTTGATGGTTCTGAGCCACCAAACACACTTAAAGCATGCAGAATCGACTCAGAATAGGAAAAGGAGACGTTTAGGTCAATTTTATGCATTCTGGCGTTCGTAGATACAAGAAAACTGTTAAAATTCTTCAGAAACGTCACTTTTGAAGTGTTTTGTTGTACTTTTAAGCCAATCAGATACCCTACGGGCTCGGAAAGTGCAACGAAACCATCAAATTTTAGCTAGAAACTGTATTTTTGTCGATTTTTATTGAATTTGAACTATATTTCAACGTTTTTTGATGGTTCTGAGCCACCAAACACACTTAAAGCATGCAGAATCGACTCAGAATAGGAAAAGGAGACGTTTAGGTCAATTTTATGCATTCTGGCGTTCGTAGATACAAGAAAACTGTTAAAATTCTTCAGAAACGTCACTTTTGAAGTGTTTTCTTGTACTTTTAAGCCAATCAGATACCCTACGGGCTCGGAAAGTGCAACGAAACCATCAAATTTTAGCTAGAAACTGTATTTTTGTCGATTTTTATTGAATTTGAACTATATTTCAACGTTTTTTGATGGTTCTGAGCCACCAAACACACTTAAAGCATGCAGAATCGACTCAGAATAGGAAAAGGAGACGTTTAGGTCAATTTTATGCATTCTGGCGTTCGTAGATACAAGAAAACTGTTAAAATTCTTCAGAAACGTCACTTTTGAAGTGTTTTCTTGTACTTTTAAGCCAATCAGATACCCTACGGGCTCGGAAAGTGCAACGAAACCATCAAATTTTAGCTAGAAACTGTATTTTTGTCGATTTTTATTGAATTTGAACTATATTTCAACGTTTTTTGATGGTTCTGAGCCACCAAACACACTTAAAGCATGCAGAATCGACTCAGAATAGGAAAAGGAGACGTTTAGGTCAATTTTATGCATTCTGGCGTTCGTAGATACAAGAAAACTGTTAAAATTCTTCAGAAACGTCACTTTTGAAGTGTTTTCTTGTACTTTTAAGCCAATCAGATACCCTACGGGCTCGGAAAGTGCAACGAAACCATCAAATTTTAGCTAGAAACTGTATTTTTGTCGATTTTTATTGAATTTGAACTATATTTCAACGTTTTTTGATGGTTCTGAGCCACCAAACACACTTAAAGCATGCAGAATCGACTCAGAATAGGAAAAGGAGACGTTTAGGTCAATTTTATGCATTCTGGCGTTCGTAGATACAAGAAAACTGTTAAAATTCTTCAGAAACGTCACTTTTGAAGTGTTTTCTTGTACTTTTAAGCCAATCAGATACCCTACGGGCTCGGAAATTGCAACGAAACCATCAAATTTTAGCTAGAAACTGTATTTTTGTCGATTTTTATTGAATTTGAACTATATTTCAACGTTTTTTGATGGTTCTGAGCCACCAAACACACTTAAAGCATGCAGAATCGACTCAGAATAGGAAAAGGAGACGTTTAGGTCAATTTTATGCATTCTGGCGTTCGTAGATACAAGAAAACTGTTAAAATTCTTCAGAAACGTCACTTTTGAAGTGTTTTCTTGTACTTTTAAGCCAATCAGATACCCTACGGGCTCGGAAAGTGCAACGAAACCATCAAATTTTAGCTAGAAACTGTATTTTTGTCGATTTTTATTGAATTTGAACTATATTTCAACGTTTTTTGATGGTTCTGAGCCACCAAACACACTTAAAGCATGCAGAATCGACTCAGAATAGGAAAAGGAGACGTTTAGGTCAATTTTATGCATTTTGGCGTTCGTAGATACAAGAAAACTGATAAAATTCTTCAGAAACGTCACTTTTGAAGTGTTTTCTTGTACTTTTAAGCCAATCAGATACCCTACGGGCTCGGAAAGTGCAACGAAACCATCAAATTTTAGCTAGAAACTGTATTTTTGTCGATTTTTATTGAATTTGAACTATATTTCAACGTTTTTTGATGGTTCTGAGCCACCAAACACACTTAAAGCATGCAGAATCGACTCAGAATAGGAAAAGGAGACGTTTAGGTCAATTTTATGCATTCTGGCGTTCGTAGATACAAGAAAACTGTTAAAATTCTTCAGAAACGTCACTTTTGAAGTGTTTTCTTGTACTTTTAAGCCAATCAGATACCCTACGGGCTCGGAAAGTGCAACGAAACCATCAAACTTTAGCTAGAAACTGTATTTTTGTCGATTTTTATTGAATTTGAACTATATTTCAACGTTTTTTGATGGTTCTGAGCCACCAAACACACTTAAAGCATGCAGAATCGACTCAGAATAGGAAAAGGAGACGTTTAGGTCAATTTTATGCATTCTGGCGTTCGTAGATACAAGAAAACTGTTAAAATTCTTCAGAAACGTCACTTTTGAAGTGTTTTCTTGTACTTTTAAGCCAATCAGATACCCGACGGGCTCGGAAAGTGCAACGAAACCATCAAATTTTAGCTAGAAACTGTATTTTTGTCGATTTTTATTGAATTTGAACTATATTTCAACGTTTTTTGATGGTTCTGAGCCACCAAACACACTTAAAGCATGCAGAATCGATTCAGAATAGGAAAAGGAGACGTTTAGGTCAATTTTATGCATTCTGGCGTTCGTAGATACAAGAAAACTGTTAAAATTCTTCAGAAACGTCACTTTTGAAGTGTTTTCTTGTACTTTTAAGCCAATCAGATACCCTACGGGCTCGGAAAGTGCAACGAAACCATCAAATTTTAGCTAGAAACTGTATTTTTGTCGATTTTTATTGAATTTGAACTATATTTCAACGTTTTTTGATGGTTCTGAGCCACCAAACTCACTTAAAGCATGCAGAATCGACTCAGAATAGGAAAAGGAGACGTTTAGGTCAATTTTATGCATTCTGGCGTTCGTAGATACAAGAAAACTGTTAAAATTCTTCAGAAACGTCACTTTTGAAATGTTTTCTTGTACTTTTAAGCCAATCAGATACCCTACGGGCTCGGAAAGTGCAACGAAACCATCAAATTTTAGCTAGAAACTGTATTTTTGCCGATTTTTATTGAATTTGAACTATATTTCAACGTTTTTTGATGGTTCTGAGCCACCAAACACACTTAAAGCATGCAGAATCGACTCAGAATAGGAAAAGGAGACGTTTAGGTCAATTTTATGCATTCTGGCGTTCGTAGATACAAGAAAACTGTTAAAATTCTTCAGAAACGTCACTTTTGAAGTGTTTTCTTGTACTTTTAAGCCAATCAGATACCCGACGGGCTCGGAAAGTGCAACGAAACCATCAAATTTTAGCTAGAAACTGTATTTTTGTCGATTTTTATTGAATTTGAACTATATTTCAACGTTTTTTGATGGTTCTGAGCCACCAAACACACTTAAAGCATGCAGAATCGATTCAGAATAGGAAAAGGAGACGTTTAGGTCAATTTTATGCATTCTGGCGTTCGTAGATACAAGAAAACAGTTAAAATTCTTCAGAAACGTCACTTTTGAAGTGTTTTCTTGTACTTTTAAGCCAATCAGATACCCTACGGGCTCGGAAAGTGCAACGAAACCATCAAATTTTAGCTAGAAACTGTATTTTTGTCGATTTTTATTGAATTTGAACTATATTTCAACGTTTTTTGATGGTTCTGAGCCACCAAACTCACTTAAAGCATGCAGAATCGACTCAGAATAGGAAAAGGAGACGTTTAGGTCAACTTTATGCATTCTGGCGTTCGTAGATACAAGAAAACTGTTAAAATTCTTCAGAAACGTCACTTTTGAAATGTTTTCTTGTACTTTTAAGCCAATCAGATACCCTACGGGCTCGGAAAGTGCAACGAAACCATCAAATTTTAGCTAGAAACTGTATTTTTGTCGATTTTTATTGAATTTGAACTATATTTCAACGTTTTTTGATGGTTCTGAGCCACCAAACACACTTAAAGCATGCAGAATCGACTCAGAATAGGAAAAGGAGACGTTTAGGTCAATTTTATGCATTCTGGCGTTCGTAGATACAAGAAAACTGTTAAAATTCTTCAGAAACGTCACTTTTGAAGTGTTTTCTTGTACTTTTAAGCCAATCAGATACCCTACGGGCTCGGAAAGTGCAACGAAACCATCAAATTTTAGCTAGAAACTGTATTTTTGTCGATTTTTATTGAATTTGAACTATATTTCAACGTTTTTTGATGGTTCTGAGCCACCAAACACACTTAAAGCATGCAGAATCGACTCAGAATAGGAAAAGGAGACGTTTAGGTCAATTTTATGCATTCTGGCGTTCGTAGATACAAGAAAACTGTTAAAATTCTTCAGAAACGTCACTTTTGAAGTGTTTTCTTGTACTTTTAAGCCAATCAGATACCCTACGGGCTCGGAAAGTGCAACGAAACCATCAAATTTTAGCTAGAAACTGTATTTTTGTCGATTTTTATTGAAGTTGAACTATATTTCAACGTTTTTTGATGGTTCTGAGCCACCAAACACACTTAAAGCATGCAGAATCGACTCAGAATAGGAAAAGGAGACGTTTAGGTCAATTTTATGCATTCTGGCGTTCGTAGATACAAGAAAACTGTTAAAATTCTTCAGAAACGTCACTTTTGAAGTGTTTTCTTGTACTTTTAAGCCAATCAGATACCCAACGGGCTCGGAAAGTGCAACGAAACCATCAAATTTTAGCTAGAAACTGTATTTTTGTCGATTTTTATTGAATTTGAACTATATTTCAACGTTTTTTGATGGTTCTGAGCCACCAAACACACTTAAAGCATGCAGAATCGACTCAGAATAGGAAAAGGAGACGTTTAGGTCAATTTTATGCATTCTGGCGTTCGTAGATACAAGAAAACTGTTAAAATTCTTCAGAAACGTCACTTTTGAAGTGTTTTCTTGTACTTTTAAGCCAATCAGATACCCAACGGGCTCGGAAAGTGCAACGAAACCATCAAATTTTAGCTAGAAACTGTATTTTTGTCGATTTTTATTGAATTTGAACTATATTTCAACGTTTTTTGATGGTTCTGAGCCACCAAACACACTTAAAGCATGCAGAACCGACTCAGAATAGGAAAAGGAGACGTTTAGGTCAATTTTATGCATTCTGGCGTTCGTAGATACAAGAAAACTGTTAAAATTCTTCAGAAACGTCACTTTTGAAGTGTTTTCTTGTACTTTTAAGCCAATCAGATACCCTACGGGCTCGGAAAGTGCAACGAAACCATCAAAATTTTAGCTAGAAACTGTATTTTTGTCGATTTTTATTGAATTTGAACTATATTTCAACGTTTTTTGATGGTTCTGAGCCACCAAACACACTTAAAGCATGCAGAATCGACTCAGAATAGGAAAAGGAGACGTTTAGGTCAATTTTATGCATTCTGGCGTTCGTAGATACAAGAAAACTGTTAAAATTCTTCAGAAACGTCACTTTTGAAGTGTTTTCTTGTACTTTTAAGCCAATCAGATACCCTACGGGCTCGGAAAGTGCAACGAAACCATCAAATTTTAGCTAGAAACTGTATTTTTGTCGATTTTTATTGAATTTGAACTATATTTCAACGTTTTTTGATGGTTCTGAGCCACCAAACACACTTAAAGCATGCAGAATCGACTCAGAATAGGAAAAGGAGACGTTTAGGTCACTTTATGCATTCTGGTGTTCGTAGATACAAGAAAACTGTTAAAATTCTTCAGAAACGTCACTTTTGAAGTGTTTTCTTGTACTTTTAAGCCAATCAGATACCCTACGGGCTCGGAAAGTGCAACGAAACCATCAAATTTTAGCTAGAAACTGTATTTTTGTCGATTTTTATTGAATTTGAACTATATTTCAACGTTTTTTGATGGTTCTGAGCCACCAAACACACTTAAAGCATCCAGAATCGACTCAGAATAGGAAAAGGAGACGTTTAGGTCAATTTTATGCATTCTGGCGTTCGTAGATACAAGAAAACTGTTAAAATTCTTCAGAAACGTCACTTTTGAAGTGTTTTCTTGTACTTTTAAGCCAATCAGATACCCTACGGGCTCGGAAAGTGCAACGAAACCATCAAATTTTAGCTAGAAACTGTATTTTTGTCGATTTTTATTGAATTTGAACTAT
The DNA here is from genome assembly GCF_036711695.1 of Zophobas morio. Classification (NCBI taxonomy): domain Eukaryota; kingdom Metazoa; phylum Arthropoda; class Insecta; order Coleoptera; family Tenebrionidae; genus Zophobas; species Zophobas morio. The sequence goes on from NW_026972324.1 coordinate 110,833, forward strand.
ATTTCAACGTTTTTTGATGGTTCTGAGCCACCAAACACACTTAAAGCATGCAGAATCGACTCAGAATAGGAAAAGGAGACGTTTAGGTCAATTTTATGCATTCTGGCGTTCGTAGATACAAGAAAACTGTTAAAATTCTTCAGAAACGTCACTTTTGAAGTGTTTTCTTGTACTTTTAAGCCAATCAGATACCCTACGGGCTCGGAAAGTGCAACGAAACCATCAAATTTTAGCTAGAAACTGTATTTTTGTCGATTTTTATTGAATTTGAACTATATTTCAACGTTTTTTTATGGTTCTGAGCCACCAAACACACTTAAAGCATGCAGAATCGACTCAGAATAGGAAAAGGAGACGTTTAGGTCAATTTTATGCATTCTGGCGTTCGTAGATACAAGAAAACTGTTAAAATTCTTCAGAAACGTCACTTTTGAAGTGTTTTCTTGTACTTTTAAGCCAATCAGATACCCTACGGGCTCGGAAAGTGCAACGAAACCATCAAATTTTAGCTAGAAACTGTATTTTTGTCGATTTTTATTGAATTTGAACTATATTTCAACGTTTTTTGATGGTTCTGAGCCACCAAACACACTTAAAGCATGCAGAATCGACTCAGAATAGGAAAAGGAGACGTTTAGGTCAATTTTATGCATTCTGGCGTTCGTAGATACAAGAAAACTGTTAAAATTCTTCAGAAACGTCACTTTTGAAGTGTTTTCCTGTACTTTTAAGCCAATCAGATACCCTACGGGCTCGGAAAGTGCAACGAAACCATCAAATTTTAGCTAGAAACTGTATTTTTGTCGATTTTTATTGAATTTGAACTATATTTCAACGTTTTTTGATGGTTCTGAGCCACCAAACACACTTAAAGCATGCAGAATCGACTCAGAATAGGAAAAGGAGACGTTTAGGTCAATTTTATGCATTCTGGCGTTCGTAGATACAAGAAAACTGTTAAAATTCTTCAGAAACGTCACTTTTGAAGTGTTTTCTTGTACTTTTAAGCCAATCAGATACCCTACGGGCTCGGAAAGTGCAACGAAACCATCAAATTTTAGCTAGAAACTGTATTTTTGTCGATTTTTATTGAATTTGAACTATATTTCAACGTTTTTTGATGGTTCTGAGCCACCAAACACACTTAAAGCATGCAGAATCGACTCAGAATAGGAAAAGGAGACGTTTAGGTCAATTTTATGCATTCTGGCGTTCGTAGATACAAGAAAACTGTTAAAATTCTTCAGAAACGTCACTTTTGAAGTGTTTTCTTGTCCTTTTAAGCCAATCAGATACCCTACGGGCTCGGAAAGTGCAACGAAACCATCAAATTTTAGCTAGAAACTGTATTTTTGTCGATTTTTATTGAATTTGAACTATATTTCAACGTTTTTTGATGGTTCTGAGCCACCAAACACACTTAAAGCATGCAGAATCGACTCAGAATAGGAAAAGGAGACGTTTAGGTCAATTTTATGCATTCTGGCGTTCGTAGATACAAGAAAACTGTTAAAATTCTTCAGAAACGTCACTTTTGAAGTGTTTTCTTGTACTTTTAAGCCAATCAGATACCCTACGGGCTCGGAAAGTGCAACGAAACCATCAAATTTTAGCTAGAAACTGTATTTTTGTCGATTTTTATTGAATTTGAACTATATTTCAACGTTTTTTGATGGTTCTGAGCCACCAAACACACTTAAAGCATGCAGAATCGACTCAGAATAGGAAAAGGAGACGTTTAGGTCAATTTTATGCATTCTGGCGTTCGTAGATACAAGAAAACTGTTAAAATTCTTCAGAAACGTCACTTTTGAAGTGTTTTCCTGTACTTTTAAGCCAATCAGATACCCTACGGGCTCGGAAAGTGCAACGAAACCATCAAATTTTAGCTAGAAACTGTATTTTTGTCGATTTTTATTGAATTTGAACTATATTTCAACGTTTTTTGATGGTTCTGAACCACCAAACACACTTAAAGCATGCAGAATCGACTCAGAATAGGAAAAGGAGACGTTTAGGTCAATTTTATGCATTCTGGCGTTCGTAGATACAAGAAAACTGTTAAAATTCTTCAGAAACGTCACTTTTGACGTGTTTTCTTGTACTTTTAAGCCAATCAGATACCCAACGGGCTCGGAAAGTGCAACGAAACCATCAAATTTTAGCTAGAAACTGTATTTTTGTCGATTTTTATTGAATTTGAACTATATTTCAACGTTTTTTGATGGTTCTGAGCCACCAAACACACTTAAAGCATGCAGAATCGACTCAGAATAGGAAAAGGAGACGTTTAGGTCAATTTTATGCATTCTGGCGTTCGTAGATACAAGAAAACTGTTAAAATTCTTCAGAAACGTCACTTTTGAAGTGTTTTCTTGTACTTTTAAGCCAATCAGATACCCTACGGGCTCGGAAAGTGCAACGAAACCATCAAATTTTAGCTAGAAACTGTATTTTTGTCGATTTTTATTGAATTTGAACTATATTTCAACGTTTTTTTATGGTTCTGAGCCACCAAACACACTTAAAGCATGCAGAATCGACTCAGAATAGGAAAAGGAGACGTTTAGGTCAATTTTATGCATTCTGGCGTTCGTAGATACAAGAAAACTGTTAAAATTCTTCAGAAACGTCACTTTTGAAGTGTTTTCTTGTACTTTTAAGCCAATCAGATACCCTACGGGCTCGGAAAGTGCAACGAAACCATCAAATTTTAGCTAGAAACTGTATTTTTGTCGATTTTTATTGAATTTGAACTATATTTCAACGTTTTTTGATGGTTCTGAGCCACCAAACACACTTAAAGCATGCAGAATCGACTCAGAATAGGAAAAGGAGACGTTTAGGTCAATTTTATGCATTCTGGCGTTCGTAGATACAAGAAAACTGTTAAAATTCTTCAGAAACGTCACTTTTGAAGTGTTTTCCTGTACTTTTAAGCCAATCAGATACCCTACGGGCTCGGAAAGTGCAACGAAACCATCAAATTTTAGCTAGAAACTGTATTTTTGTCGATTTTTATTGAATTTGAACTATATTTCAACGTTTTTTGATGGTTCTGAGCCACCAAACACACTTAAAGCATGCAGAATCGACTCAGAATAGGAAAAGGAGACGTTTAGGTCAATTTTATGCATTCTGGCGTTCGTAGATACAAGAAAACTGTTAAAATTCTTCAGAAACGTCACTTTTGAAGTGTTTTCTTGTACTTTTAAGCCAATCAGATACCCTACGGGCTCGGAAAGTGCAACGAAACCATCAAATTTTAGCTAGAAACTGTATTTTTGTCGATTTTTATTGAATTTGAACTATATTTCAACGTTTTTTGATGGTTCTGAGCCACCAAACACACTTAAAGCATGCAGAATCGACTCAGAATAGGAAAAGGAGACGTTTAGGTCAATTTTATGCATTCTGGCGTTCGTAGATACAAGAAAACTGTTAAAATTCTTCAGAAACGTCACTTTTGAAGTGTTTTCTTGTCCTTTTAAGCCAATCAGATACCCTACGGGCTCGGAAAGTGCAACGAAACCATCAAATTTTAGCTAGAAACTGTATTTTTGTCGATTTTTATTGAATTTGAACTATATTTCAACGTTTTTTGATGGTTCTGAGCCACCAAACACACTTAAAGCATGCAGAATCGACTCAGAATAGGAAAAGGAGACGTTTAGGTCAATTTTATGCATTCTGGCGTTCGTAGATACAAGAAAACTGTTAAAATTCTTCAGAAACGTCACTTTTGAAGTGTTTTCTTGTACTTTTAAGCCAATCAGATACCCTACGGGCTCGGAAAGTGCAACGAAACCATCAAATTTTAGCTAGAAACTGTATTTTTGTCGATTTTTATTGAATTTGAACTATATTTCAACGTTTTTTGATGGTTCTGAGCCACCAAACACACTTAAAGCATGCAGAATCGACTCAGAATAGGAAAAGGAGACGTTTAGGTCAATTTTATGCATTCTGGCGTTCGTAGATACAAGAAAACTGTTAAAATTCTTCAGAAACGTCACTTTTGAAGTGTTTTCCTGTACTTTTAAGCCAATCAGATACCCTACGGGCTCGGAAAGTGCAACGAAACCATCAAATTTTAGCTAGAAACTGTATTTTTGTCGATTTTTATTGAATTTGAACTATATTTCAACGTTTTTTGATGGTTCTGAACCACCAAACACACTTAAAGCATGCAGAATCGACTCAGAATAGGAAAAGGAGACGTTTAGGTCAATTTTATGCATTCTGGCGTTCGTAGATACAAGAAAACTGTTAAAATTCTTCAGAAACGTCACTTTTGAAGTGTTTTCTTGTACTTTTAAGCCAATCAGATACCCAACGGGCTCGGAAAGTGCAACGAAACCATCAAATTTTAGCTAGAAACTGTATTTTTGTCGATTTTTATTGAATTTGAACTATATTTCAACGTTTTTTGATGGTTCTGAGCCACCAAACACACTTAAAGCATGCAGAATCGACTCAGAATAGGAAAAGGAGACGTTTAGGTCAATTTTATGCATTCTGGCGTTCGTAGATACAAGAAAACTGTTAAAATTCTTCAGAAACGTCACTTTTGAAGTGTTTTCTTGTCCTTTTAAGCCAATCAGATACCCTACGGGCTCGGAAAGTGCAACGAAACCATCAAATTTTAGCTAGAAACTGTATTTTTGTCGATTTTTATTGAATTTGAACTATATTTCAACGTTTTTTGATGGTTCTGAGCCACCAAACACACTTAAAGCATGCAGAATCGACTCAGAATAGGAAAAGGAGACGTTTAGGTCAATTTTATGCATTCTGGCGTTCGTAGATACAAGAAAACTGTTAAAATTCTTCAGAAACGTCACTTTTGAAGTGTTTTCTTGTACTTTTAAGCCAATCAGATACCCAACGGGCTCGGAAAGTGCAACGAAACCATCAAATTTTAGCTAGAAACTGTATTTTTGTCGATTTTTATTGAATTTGAACTATATTTCAACGTTTTTTGATGGTTCTGAGCCACTAAACACACTTAAAGCATGCAGAATCGACTCAGAATAGGAAAAGGAGACGTTTAGGTCAATTTTATGCATTCTGGCGTTCGTAGATACAAGAAAACTGTTAAAATTCTTCAGAAACGTCACTTTTGAAGTGTTTTCTTGTACTTTTAAGCCAATCAGATACCCTACGGGCTCGGAAAGTGCAACGAAACCATCAAATTTTAGCTAGAAACTGTATTTTTGTCGATTTTTATTGAATTTGAACTATATTTCAACGTTTTTTGATGGTTCTGAGCCACCAAACACACTTAAAGCATGCAGAATCGACTCAGAATAGGAAAAGGAGACGTTTAGGTCAATTTTATGCATTCTGGCGTTCGTAGATACAAGAAAACTGTTAAAATTCTTCAGAAACGTCACTTTTGAAGTGTTTTCTTGTACTTTTAAGCCAATCAGATACCCTACGGGCTCGGAAAGTGCAACGAAACCATCAAATTTTAGCTAGAAACTGTATTTTTGTCGATTTTTATTGAATTTGAACTATATTTCAACGTTTTTTGATGGTTCTGAGCCACCAAACACACTTAAAGCATGCAGAATCGACTCAGAATAGGAAAAGGAGACGTTTAGGTCAATTTTATGCATTCTGGTGTTCGTAGATACAAGAAAACTGTTAAAATTCTTCAGAAACGTCACTTTTGAAGTGTTTTCTTGTACTTTTAAGCCAATCAGATACCCAACGGGCTCGGAAAGTGCAACGAAACCATCAAATTTTAGCTAGAAACTGTATTTTTGTCGATTTTTATTGAATTTGAACTATATTTCAACGTTTTTTGATGGTTCTGAGCCACCAAACACACTTAAAGCATGCAGAATCGACTCAGAATAGGAAAAGGAGACGTTTAGGTCAATTTTATGCATTCTGGCGTTCGTAGATACAAGAAAACTGTTAAAATTCTTCAGAAACGTCACTTTTGAAGTGTTTTCTTGTACTTTTAAGCCAATCAGATACCCTACGGGCTCGGAAAGTGCAACGAAACCATCAAATTTTAGCTAGAAACTGTATTTTTGTCGATTTTTATTGAATTTGAACTATATTTCAACGTTTTTTGATGGTTCTGAGCCACCAAACACACTTAAAGCATGCAGAATCGACTCAGAATAGGAAAAGGAGACGTTTAGGTCAATTTTATGCATTCTGGCGTTCGTAGATACAAGAAAACTGTTAAAATTCTTCAGAAACGTCACTTTTGAAGTGTTTTCTTGTACTTTTAAGCCAATCAGATACCCTACGGGCTCGGAAAGTGCAACGAAACCATCAAATTTTAGCTAGAAACTGTATTTTTGTCGATTTTTATTGAATTTGAACTATATTTCAACGTTTTTTGATGGTTCTGAGCCACCAAACACACTTAAAGCATGCAGAATCGACTCAGAATAGGAAAAGGAGACGTTTAGGTCAATTTTATGCATTCTGGCGTTCGTAGATACAAGAAAACTGTTAAAATTCTTCAGAAACGTCACTTTTGAAGTGTTTTCTTGTACTTTTAAGCCAATCAGATACCCTACGGGCTCGGAAAGTGCAACGAAACCATCAAATTTTAGCTAGAAACTGTATTTTTGTCGATTTTTATTGAATTTGAACTATATTTCAACGTTTTTTGATGGTTCTGAGCCACCAAACACACTTAAAGCATGCAGAATCGACTCAGAATAGGAAAAGGAGACGTTTAGGTCAATTTTATGCATTCTGGCGTTCGTAGATACAAGAAAACTGTTAAAATTCTTCAGAAACGTCACTTTTGAAGTGTTTTCTTGTACTTTTAAGCCAATCAGATACCCTACGGGCTCGGAAAGTGCAACGAAACCATCAAATTTTAGCTAGAAACTGTATTTTTGTCGATTTTTATTGAATTTGAACTATATTTCAACGTTTTTTGATGGTTCTGAGCCACCAAACACACTTAAAGCATGCAGAATCGACTCAGAATAGGAAAAGGAGACGTTTAGGTCAATTTTATGCATTCTGGCGTTCGTAGATACAAGAAAACTGTTAAAATTCTTCAGAAACGTCACTTTTGAAGTGTTTTCTTGTACTTTTAAGCCAATCAGATACCCTACGGGCTCGGAAAGTGCAACGAAACCATCAAATTTTAGCTAGAAACTGTATTTTTGTCGATTTTTATTGAATTTGAACTATATTTCAACGTTTTTTGATGGTTCTGAGCCACCAAACACACTTAAAGCATGCAGAATCGACTCAGAATAGGAAAAGGAGACGTTTAGGTCAATTTTATGCATTCTGGCGTTCGTAGATACAAGAAAACTGTTAAAATTCTTCAGAAACGTCACTTTTGAAGTGTTTTCTTGTACTTTTAAGCCAATCAGATACCCTACGGGCTCGGAAAGTGCAACGAAACCATCAAATTTTAGCTAGAAACTGTATTTTTGTCGATTTTTATTGAATTTGAACTATATTTCAACGTTTTTTGATGGTTCTGAGCCACCAAACACACTTAAAGCATGCAGAATCGACTCAGAATAGGAAAAGGAGACGTTTAGGTCAATTTTATGCATTCTGGCGTTCGTAGATACAAGAAAACTGTTAAAATTCTTCAGAAACGTCACTTCTGAAGTGTTTTCTTTTACTTTTAAGCCAATCAGATACCCTACGGGCTCGGAAAGTGCAACGAAACCATCAAATTTTAGCTAGAAACTGTATTTTTGTCGATTTTTATTGAATTTGAACTATATTTCAACGTTTTTTGATGGTTCTGAGCCACCAAACACACTTAAAGCATGCAGAATCGACTCAGAATAGGAAAAGGAGACGTTTAGGTCAATTTTATGCATTCTGGCGTTCGTAGATACAAGAAAACTGTTAAAATTCTTCAGAAACGTCACTTTTGAAGTGTTTTCTTGTACTTTTAAGCCAATCAGATACCCTACGGGCTCGGAAAGTGCAACGAAACCATAAAATTTTAGCTAGAAACTGTATTTTTGTCGATTTTTATTGAATTTGAACTATATTTCAACGTTTTTTGATGGTTCTGAGCCACCAAACACACTTAAAGCATGCAGAATCGACTCAGAATAGGAAAAGGAGACGTTTAGGTCAATTTTATGCATTCTGGCGTTCGTAGATACAAGAAAACTGTTAAAATTCTTCAGAAACGTCACTTTTGAAGTGTTTTCTTGTACTTTTAAGCCAATCAGATACCCAACGGGCTCGGAAAGTGCAACGAAACCATCAAATTTTAGCTAGAAACTGTATTTTTGTCGATTTTTATTGAATTTGAACTATATTTCAACGTTTTTTGATGGTTCTGAGCCACCAAACACACTTAAAGCATGCAGAATCGACTCAGAATAGGAAAAGGAGATGTTTAGGTCAATTTTATGCATTCTGGCGTTCGTAGATACAAGAAAACTGTTAAAATTCTTCAGAAACGTCACTTTTGAAGTGTTTTCTTGTACTTTTAAGCCAATCAGATACCCTACGGGCTCAGAAAGTGCAACGAAACCATCAAATTTTAGCTAGAAACTGTATTTTTGTCGATTTTTATTGAATTTGAACTATATTTCAACGTTTTTTGATTGTTCTGAGCCACCAAACACACTTAAAGCATGCAGAATCGACTCAGAATAGGAAAAGGAGACGTTTAGATCAATTTTATGCATTCTGGCGTTCGTAGATACAAGAAAACTGTTAAAATTCTTCAGAAACGTCACTTTTGAAGTGTTTTCTTGTACTTTTAAGCCAATCAGATACCCAACGGGCTCGGAAAGTGCAACGAAACCATCAAATTTTAGCTAGAAACTGTAGTTTTGTCGATTTTTATTGAATTTGAACTATATTTCAACGTTTTTTGATGGTTCTGAGCCACCAAACACACTTAAAGCATGCAGAATCGACTCAGAATAGGAAAAGGAGACGTTTAGATCAATTTTATGCATTCTGGCGTTCGTAGATACAAGAAAACTGTTAAAATTCTTCAGAAACGTCACTTTTGAAGTGTTTTCTTGTACTTTTAAGCCAATCAGATACCCTACGGGCTCGGAAAGTGCAACGAAACCATCAAATTTTAGCTAGAAACTGTATTTTTGTCGATTTTTATTGAATTTGAACTATATTTCAACGTTTTTTGATGGTTCTGAGCCACCAAACACACTTAAAGCATGCAGAATCGACTCAGAATAGGAAAAGGAGACGTTTAGGTCAATTTTATGCATTCTGGCGTTCGTAGATACAAGAAAACTGTTAAAATTCTTCAGAAACGTCACTTTTGAAGTGTTTTCTTGTACTTTTAAGCCAATCAGATACCCTACGGGCTCGGAAAGTGCAACGAAACCATCAAATTTTAGCTAGAAACAGTATTTTTGTCGATTTTTATTGAATTTGAACTATATTTCAACGTTTTTTGATGGTTCTGAGCCACCAAACACACTTAAAGCATGCAGAATCGACTCAGAATAGGAAAAGGAGACGTTTAGGTCAATTTTATGCATTCTGGCGTTCGTAGATACAAGAAAACTGTTAAAATTCTTCAGAAACGTCACTTTTGAAGTGTTTTCTTGTACTTTTAAGCCAATCAGATACCCTACGGGCTCGGAAAGTGCAACGAAACCATCAAATTTTAGCTAGAAACTGTATTTTTGTCGATTTTTATTGAATTTGAACTATATTTCAACGTTTTTTGATGGTTCTGAGCCACCAAACACACTTAAAGCATGCAGAATCGACTCAGAATAGGAAAAGGAGACGTTTAGGTCAATTTTATGCATTCTGGCGTTCGTAGATACAAGAAAACTGTTAAAATTCTTCAGAAACGTCACTTTTGAAGTGTTTTCTTGTACTTTTAAGCCAATCAGATACCCAACGGGCTCGGAAAGTGCAACGAAACCATCAAATTTTAGCTAGAAACTGTATTTTTGTCGATTTTTATTGAATTTGAACTATATTTCAACGTTTTCTGATGGTTCTGAGCCACCAAACACACTTAAAGCATGCAGAATCGACTCAGAATAGGAAAAGGAGACGTTTAGATCAATTTTATGCATTCTGGCGTTCGTAGATAAAAGAAAACTGTTAAAATTCTTCAGAAACGTCACTTTTGAAGTGTTTTCTTGTACTTTTAAGCCAATCAGATACCCTACGGGCTCGGAAAGTGCAACGAAACCATCAAATTTTAGCTAGAAACTGTATTTTTGTCGATTTTTATTGAATTTGAACTATATTTCAACGTTTTTTGATGGTTCTGAGCCACCAAACACACTTAAAGCATGCAGAATCGACTCAGAATAGGAAAAGGAGACGTTTAGGTCAATTTTATGCATTCTGGCGTTCGTAGATACAAGAAAACTGTTAAAATTCTTCAGAAACGTCACTTTTGAAGTGTTTTCTTGTACTTTTAAGCCAATCAGATACCCTACGGGCTCGGAAAGTGCAACGAAACCATCAAATTTTAGCTAGAAACTGTATTTTTGTCGATTTTTATTGAATTTGAACTATATTTCAACGTTTTTTGATGGTTCTGAGCCACCAAACACACTTAAAGCATGCAGAATCGACTCAGAATAGGAAAAGGAGACGTTTAGGTCAATTTTATGCATTCTGGCGTTCGTAGATACAAGAAAACTGTTAAAATTCTTCAGAAACGTCACTTTTGAAGTGTTTTCTTGTACTTTTAAGCCAATCAGATACCCTACGGGCTCGGAAAGTGCAACGAAACCATCAAATTTTAGCTAGAAACTGTATTTTTGTCGATTTTTATTGAATTTGAACTATATTTCAACGTTTTTTGATGGTTCTGAGCCACCAAACACACTTAAAGCATGCAGAATCGACTCAGAATAGGAAAAGGAGACGTTTAGGTCAATTTTATGCATTCTGGCGTTCGTAGATACAAGAAAACTGTTAAAATTCTTCAGAAACGTCACTTTTGAAGTGTTTTCTTGTACTTTTAAGCCAATCAGATACCCTACGGGCTCGGAAAGTGCAACGAAACCATCAAATTTTAGCTAGAAACAGTATTTTTGTCGATTTTTATTGAATTTGAACTATATTTCAACGTTTTTTGATGGTTCTGAGCCACCAAACACACTTAAAGCATGCAGAATCGACTCAGAATAGGAAAAGGAGACGTTTAGGTCAATTTTATGCATTCTGGCGTTCGTAGATACAAGAAAACTGTTAAAATTCTTCAGAAACGTCACTTTTGAAGTGTTTTCTTGTACTTTTAAGCCAATCAGATACCCTACGGGCTCGGAAAGTGCAACGAAACCATCAAATTTTAGCTAGAAACTGTATTTTTGTCGATTTTTATTGAATTTGAACTATATTTCAACGTTTTTTGATGGTTCTGAGCCACCAAACACACTTAAAGCATGCAGAATCGACTCAGAATAGGAAAAGGAGACGTTTAGGTCAATTTTATGCATTCTGGCGTTCGTAGATACAAGAAAACTGTTAAAATTCTTCAGAAACGTCACTTTTGAAGTGTTTTCTTGTACTTTTAAGCCAATCAGATACCCAACGGGCTCGGAAAGTGCAACGAAACCATCAAATTTTAGCTAGAAACTGTATTTTTGTCGATTTTTATTGAATTTGAACTATATTTCAACGTTTTCTGATGGTTCTGAGCCACCAAACACACTTAAAGCATGCAGAATCGACTCAGAATAGGAAAAGGAGACGTTTAGATCAATTTTATGCATTCTGGCGTTCGTAGATAAAAGAAAACTGTTAAAATTCTTCAGAAACGTCACTTTTGAAGTGTTTTCTTGTACTTTTAAGCCAATCAGATACCCTACGGGCTCGGAAAGTGCAACGAAACCATCAAATTTTAGCTAGAAACTGTATTTTTGTCGATTTTTATTGAATTTGAACTATATTTCAACGTTTTTTGATGGTTCTGAGCCACCAAACACACTTAAAGCATGCAGAATCGACTCAGAATAGGAAAAGGAGACGTTTAGGTCAATTTTATGCATTCTGGCGTTCGTAGATACAAGAAAACTGTTAAAATTCTTCAGAAACGTCACTTTTGAAGTGTTTTCTTGTACTTTTAAGCCAATCAGATACCCTACGGGCTCGGAAAGTGCAACGAAACCATCAAATTTTAGCTAGAAACTGTATTTTTGTCGATTTTTATTGAATTTGAACTATATTTCAACGTTTTTTGATGGTTCTGAGCCACCAAACACACTTAAAGCATGCAGAATCGACTCAGAATAGGAAAAGGAGACGTTTAGGTCAATTTTATGCATTCTGGCGTTCGTAGATACAAGAAAACTGTTAAAATTCTTCAGAAACGTCACTTTTGAAGTGTTTTCTTGTACTTTTAAGCCAATCAGATACCCTACGGGCTCGGAAAGTGCAACGAAACCATCAAATTTTAGCTAGAAACTGTATTTTTGTCGATTTTTATTGAATTTGAACTATATTTCAACGTTTTTTGATGGTTCTGAGCCACCAAACACACTTAAAGCATGCAGAATCGACTCAGAATAGGAAAAGGAGACGTTTAGGTCAATTTTATGCATTCTGGCGTTCGTAGATACAAGAAAACTGTTAAAATTCTTCAGAAACGTCACTTTTGAAGTGTTTTCTTGTACTTTTAAGCCAATCAGATACCCTACGGGCTCGGAAAGTGCAACGAAACCATCAAATTTTAGCTAGAAACTGTATTTTTGTCGATTTTTATTGAATTTGAACTATATTTCAAAAAAAAGTGCTGTGTACGTGAACGTGAAATATGCTCTCCAACTTTAAGGGTTAATATTTTGTGTTTACCAACAGTATTTTTGTGTTATTTTGTACTCAAGTTTTCAGTAAACTTTGTCTTAAGGGCCAGGTAGTAGTTTAGCTGCCTGTGATATTTTTAATTGGGTTTACTGTACGTTTTATATTTTTGCAAATATCATTGTTTACTTTTAACAGTTCCAGTCACCGCCACGCTGCTTGCGTGGCGCCAAGTGACATCCTCGGTGCACCGTAAACTCGTGGAATATCTCTCAGCTGATCTTTGTTTACAAATTGATTATTTCATATTATAGGTTATCCTCGGCTTGTTAATTTCTGTTATATTTATTCTCAATAATGCTTTCAGTTTGTGGGTCGTGTATGGCACATATTAAACCCTCCTCTGGATCGCTTTGCTGTGGTGGTGTTTGTGACAAACGTTTTCATCTTGAGTGTGTTAACGTCCCTGCTGAAGCTCATAATTATTTAGAATCAATTCCTGGAATGAGTTGGAAATGTTCTGACTGTTTACGTAAGTGTTTCTGTGTTGATTCCACCAACTTAGATTCTCTTCTTCAGGATAAATTTAGTGAATTAGTTGCAAACTTGACTCATACTTTTTCTGTTTTAAAAGCCGATCTGCTGAATAATTTTGAAAAAGAACGTTCAGTGGTAAGTAAAGAGTCGAAGGTTACACAAAAATATTCTGACATAATTAGAGACAAGAGTAAACCAGCTATTATAATTGAGCCAAAAGGTGATGGTGTTAATTCTGAACGTACAAAATCTGAAATTGCAGAGAAAATTAATCCATTTGATTCTGGCTTACGTATTGCTAAAGTTAAATCTGTTAAGAAGGGTGGAGTTCTTGTTGGTTGTTCAACAACTGATGACAACTCTCGTTTCAAAAGAATTGCAGAAGAAAAGCTTTCTGAATCCTATGTGATTAAAGAAGTCAAGGGAATTCTTCCTAGGGTCAAAATAGTTGGCATTACAGAGAAATATTCAGATGATCAATTGCAGGATTTGATTGAATATGTCATAAAAGTAAACAGTGATATCTTTGATCCTAATGCAGTCTGTAAATTGCTTAAATTCTTTCCGACAAAAAAGAAAGCCAATATTTTTCAAGCTGTTTTACAAGTGGATAAACTTTCTTATGAACGATTAATTAATTGTGGTGGACTATTTGTGGGATATGATTATTGTCATGCTTTTGATGCTGTTGAGTTGAACAGGTGTTACAAATGTAATAGCTTTGGACACTCTTCGCGTTACTGTAATCAACCCGTATGTTGTCCAAGATGTTCAGAAAAACATTATGTTAAAGAGTGTAAGGCTGTCAATTTGAAATGTAGCAATTGTGTTAATGCTTCTAAAAATAAAGATCTGGAAATTGATTGTGGGCATGCAGCTTGGGATTCTCATTGTCCCACTTATCAGAAAGCGCTTCAAAAATTAAAACATGATATTCTCGCATTATAGCAACCAGATTTTCCATTTTTTCATAGTTCTGAATTATTGATTGACACTATCAAGCACGATAATGCAAAAATTCAGTTAGAGTCCAGTAGTAGTACATGTAATTCTCAATTCCACTGCTTCTACCAGAACGTGCGTGGTTTACGTTCAAAAATAAATCAGTTTTATAGCAACATTTTTTTACATTCTGATTATGACATAATTATCTTAACTGAAACTTGGCTCAATAGTGATATTGCTGACAGTGAACTTTTTCCCAATAACTTTACTGTCTTCAGACAAGACAGAAATTTTCAAGCACTTAATCTTTCTCGTGGTGGTGGTACGCTAATTGCTGTTTCCAATATTTTGAATTGCACTCCTCTAGATTTATCAATAGTTTGTAGTGAAATTCCATGCATTGACATTACAGGTGTCAAAATATTGAGTCTTAAACATAATATTATTATAATTGTAGTATATATACCTCCCAGTACAAACATTCGTGATTTTAATAAGTTTTTTGAGTCTTTACAATCTCTTGATATTATGATTAACTCTAATCTAGTATTGCTGGGTGATTTTAACGTTCCTAATTTTAGTTTTGGCATTTCAGATCAATTTACATTTACTCTCTCCAATTTTAGTGAGTTTAATAATTTTGTTCAATATAATAACGTTTGGAATTCGCATCAACATATTCTTGATTTAGTTTTTTCAAATGTGAATTGTCATGTTAATCTGGCTCATTTTGGTCTTGTAAATTTAGATTCACATCACCCACCTCTGGATATATACGTGGATAACAAAAATTCATCACAGTGTAGATTCCCTATAAATATTAATGCAAGCCAGTATAATTTTAAAAAGGCGAACTTTCAACTGCTTTATGAAATGTTGTCGTCCTGTAATTGGGAATATAATGATGATGTTATAGACGTCGACCAGGCATGCTTGTTATTTTACAGTAAATTATATGAAATACTTGATTTAACCGTTCCCAAAACTAAGCTGAGGAGTGTGTATCGCTTTAAGTTTCCACCGTGGTTTAATGAGGAAATAATGCATCATATTAGACAAAAGGATAAGTTTCATAAGTTGTATAAAAAGTATAAATCGGATTACTATTACCACTTATTTAAGCAACAGAGATCTCTTTGTAAACAACTTGCAGATGCTGCTTATAAAAACTATATTTCTAATATTCAGAGCTGTATCTCTAATGATCCTAAAGCTTTTTGGTCATTCATTCAAAATAAAAAGGGTGGTACGAGAATTCCTTGCTTCATGAGATATAAAGATTCAGATCTGTCCTCGCCCACTGATATAGTTGATGCTTTTGGGGAATTTTTTGATAGCGTGTATATTAATTCTGATCCTTTATATGCTGATAGCTTAATAAGTGATATTGCTCCGCAACTAAATGTTTCTGTTGACTCTGTTACTGAGGAGGATATTCTATTTGCATTGAAAAAGTCAAAAGACACCATGACTGCAGGACCTGATGGTATACCCAGTTTTTTATTGCGTGACTGTGCATGTCTTTTTGTTTCACCTCTTCTAAAATTATTTAATCTTATATTGCAAAAGAGTACTATGCCCGCTCTTTGGAAGCAAACATGCATTTGTCCTGTGTATAAATCAGGTGATGTCACTGAGATTAAAAATTATCGTCCCATAAGCCTGTTGTGCAACTTTGCGAAGATTTTCGAGACAATTTTGTATAAACATATTTATTCTAGAGTTAGTCCTTTCATTAATTCCTGTCAGCATGGTTTCGTTCAAAAAAGATCAACTGTCACTAATTTAGGTTGTTTTGCACAATATGTTTCAGAAATAATTGACAATAGAGGTCAAGTGGATTCAATTTATATGGACATAAGCAAAGCTTTTGATCAGATTGATCACTTTATATTACTGAGTAAATTAAAAGCGTATGGGTTTTCTGATCAACTGATTTCATTTTTTCGTGAATATCTTACCAAAAGGGAACAAAGAGTACGATATCGAAATTTTTACTCGAGTCCAATTTATCCAACATCCGGAGTACCCCAAGGATCCAACTTGGGACCACTCTTGTTTCTTATTTTTATCAATGATATCACAGTTGAGGTATCTTGTAAAGCACTACTTTTCGCTGACGACTTGAAATTATTTTTAGAAATTAAAAGTGAAGAAGACTGCATGACACTTCAGAATAATATAAAGCACATTGCAGAATATTGTAAAAAAAACTGTTTAACTCTTAATAAAGATAAATGTTATATAGTCACTTACACCAAAAGACACGAACCTATAAGTTTTTCTTATGAAGTTACCGGCAAGAGTTTGGTCAGGAAGGAGAGTATAAGAGATCTAGGTGTCATATTTGACTCAAGGTTTATGTTTGTGGAACATATGTATGACATAATAGCAAAAGCATTTAAATTCTACGGTTTTGTGTATAGAAATTGTAATGAATTCACCAGCTTAAGAGCTCTTAACAATTTATATTTTACAATGATAAGATCGCGACTTGAATATGCGTGTATAATATGGTATCCATTATGTAATACTCATATCACTCATCTGGAAACCGTACAGCGTAAATACCTAAAATTCTTGTGTTACCGTTTGGATGGGTTCTATCCTGAAAGAGGCATTGATCATCTAAATTTATTGAATCGATTTGGGTTTACATCATTAGAAGTAAGAAGAATTGTTGCTGTAGTAAAGTTTTCATATAATTTAATGCACAATAAGATAGATTGTCCTGAGTTATTAAGTAAACTTTTATTTATAGTTCCTCGTAGCAACTCCCGTAACAGAATTATTATTTATGGTCAGAATTACAGAACAAATGTACTACGTAAATCTCCTGTAACCCTTATGACTGATGCTTGTAACAAAATATCGAAGGATTGTGACTTGTGGGCAGATTCACTCATTAGTATAATCAAAGTAGTTCTAAGATATTTTAAATATAATTAGGGCTTAAATTTTACTTTGTATTGTGGATATAATGCTTTATTTTTTTAATGGTGCTCTATTACAGTAATGATGTGTTATTATTAATTTTTGCATATTGTAGGAATTTATGTTTTTTTTTTTTTTTTTTCTATATTACAGTTAAACAATGTTTTAGATAATGTTATATTAAGTTAATTTCCATGTAATTGGGTGTAACCTGTTTGGAAATAAATCATATCATATCATATCATATCATATATTTCAACGTTTTTTGATGGTTCTGAGCCACCAAACACACTTAAAGCATGCAGAATCGACTCAGAATAGGAAAAGGAGACGTTTAGGTCAATTTTATGCATTCTGGCGTTCGTAGATACAAGAAAACTGTTAAAATTCTTCAGAAACGTCACTTTTGAAGTGTTTTCTTGTACTTTTAAGCCAATCAGATACCCAACGGGCTCGGAAAGTGCAACGAAACCATCAAATTTTAGCTAGAAACTGTATTTTTGTCGATTTTTATTGAATTTGAACTATATTTCAACGTTTTCTGATGGTTCTGAGCCACCAAACACACTTAAAGCATGCAGAATCGACTCAGAATAGGAAAAGGAGACGTTTAGATCAATTTTATGCATTCTGGCGTTCGTAGATAAAAGAAAACTGTTAAAATTCTTCAGAAACGTCACTTTTGAAGTGTTTTCTTGTACTTTTAAGCCAATCAGATACCCTACGGGCTCGGAAAGTGCAACGAAACCATCAAATTTTAGCTAGAAACTGTATTTTTGTCGATTTTTATTGAATTTGAACTATATTTCAACGTTTTTTGATGGTTCTGAGCCACCAAACACACTTAAAGCATGCAGAATCGACTCAGAATAGGAAAAGGAGACGTTTAGGTCAATTTTATGCATTCTGGCGTTCGTAGATACAAGAAAACTGTTAAAATTCTTCAGAAACGTCACTTTTGAAGTGTTTTCTTGTACTTTTAAGCCAATCAGATACCCTACGGGCTCGGAAAGTGCAACGAAACCATCAAATTTTAGCTAGAAACTGTATTTTTGTCGATTTTTATTGAATTTGAACTATATTTCAACGTTTTTTGATGGTTCTGAGCCACCAAACACACTTAAAGCATGCAGAATCGACTCAGAATAGGAAAAGGAGACGTTTAGGTCAATTTTATGCATTCTGGCGTTCGTAGATACAAGAAAACTGTTAAAATTCTTCAGAAACGTCACTTTTGAAGTGTTTTCTTGTACTTTTAAGCCAATCAGATACCCTACGGGCTCGGAAAGTGCAACGAAACCATCAAATTTTAGCTAGAAACTGTATTTTTGTCGATTTTTATTGAATTTGAACTATATTTCAACGTTTTTTGATGGTTCTGAGCCACCAAACACACTTAAAGCATGCAGAATCGACTCAGAATAGGAAAAGGAGACGTTTAGGTCAATTTTATGCATTCTGGCGTTCGTAGATACAAGAAAACTGTTAAAATTCTTCAGAAACGTCACTTTTGAAGTGTTTTCTTGTACTTTTAAGCCAATCAGATACCCTACGGGCTCGGAAAGTGCAACGAAACCATCAAATTTTAGCTAGAAACTGTATTTTTGTCGATTTTTATTGAATTTGAACTATATTTCAACGTTTTTTGATGGTTCTGAGCCACCAAACACACTTAAAGCATGCAGAATCGACTCAGAATAGGAAAAGGAGACGTTTAGGTCAATTTTATGCATTCTGGCGTTCGTAGATACAAGAAAACTGTTAAAATTCTTCAGAAACGTCACTTTTGAAGTGTTTTCTTGTACTTTTAAGCCAATCAGATACCCTACGGGCTCGGAAAGTGCAACGAAACCATCAAATTTTAGCTAGAAACTGTATTTTTGTCGATTTTTATTGAATTTGAACTATATTTCAACGTTTTTTGATGGTTCTGAGCCACCAAACACACTTAAAGCATGCAGAATCGACTCAGAATAGGAAAAGGAGACGTTTAGGTCAATTTTATGCATTCTGGCGTTCGTAGATACAAGAAAACTGTTAAAATTCTTCAGAAACGTCACTTTTGAAGTGTTTTCTTGTACTTTTAAGCCAATCAGATACCCTACGGGCTCGGAAAGTGCAACGAAACCATCAAATTTTAGCTAGAAACTGTATTTTTGTCGATTTTTATTGAATTTGAACTATATTTCAACGTTTTTTGATGGTTCTGAGCCACCAAACACACTTAAAGCATGCAGAATCGACTCAGAATAGGAAAAGGAGACGTTTAGGTCAATTTTATGCATTCTGGCGTTCGTAGATACAAGAAAACTGTTAAAATTCTTCAGAAACGTCACTTTTGAAGTGTTTTCTTGTACTTTTAAGCCAATCAGATACCCTACGGGTTCGGAAAGTGCAACGAAACCATCAAATTTTAGCTAGAAACTGTATTTTTGTCGATTTTTATTGAATTTGAACTATATTTCAACGTTTTTTGATGGTTCTGAGCCACCAAACACACTTAAAGCATGCAGAATCGACTCAGAATAGGAAAAGGAGACGTTTAGGTCAATTTTATGCATTCTGGCGTTCGTAGATACAAGAAAACTGTTAAAATTCTTCAGAAACGTCACTTTTGAAGTGTTTTCTTGTACTTTTAAGCCAATCAGATACCCTACGGGCTCGGAAAGTGCAACGAAACCATCAAATTTTAGCTAGAAACTGTATTTTTGTCGATTTTTATTTAATTTCAACTATATTTCAACGTTTTTTGATGGTTCTGAGCCACCAAACACACTTAAAGCATGCAGAATCGACTCAGAATAGGAAAAGGAGACGTTTAGGTCAATTTTATGCATTCTGGCGTTCGTAGATACAAGAAAACTGTTAAAATTCTTCAGAAACGTCACTTTTGAAGTGTTTTCTTGTACTTTTAAGCCAATCAGATACCCTACGGGCTCGGAAAGTGCAACGAAACCATCAAATTTTAGCTAGAAACTGTATTTTTGTCGATTTTTATTGAATTTGAACTATATTTCAACGTTTTTTGATGGTTCTGAGCCACCAAACACACTTAAAGCATGCAGAATCGACTCAGAATAGGAAAAGGAGACGTTTAGGTCAATTTTATGCATTCTGGCGTTCGTAGATACAAGAAAACTGTTAAAATTCTTCAGAAACGTCACTTTTGAAGTGTTTTCTTGTACTTTTAAGCCAATCAGATACCCTACGGGCTCGGAAAGTGCAACGAAACCATCAAATTTTAGCTAGAAACTGTATTTTTGTCGATTTTTATTGAATTTGAACTATATTTCAACGTTCTTTGATGGTTCTGAGCCACCAAACACACTTAAAGCATGCAGAATCGACTCAGAATAGGAAAAGGAGACGTTTAGGTCAATTTTATGCATTCTGGCGTTCGTAGATACAAGAAAACTGTTAAAATTCTTCAGAAACGTCACTTTTGAAGTGTTTTCTTGTACTTTTAAGCCAATCAGATACCCTACGGGCTCGGAAAGTGCAACGAAACCATCAAATTTTAGCTAGAAACTGTATTTTTGTCGATTTTTATTGAATTTGAACTATATTTCAACGTTTTTTGATGGTTCTGAGCCACCGAACACACTTAAAGCATGCAGAATCGACTCAGAATAGGAAAAGGAGACGTTTAGGTCAATTTTATGCATTCTGGCGTTCGTAGATACAAGAAAACTGTTAAAATTCTTCAGAAACGTCACTTTTGAAGTGTTTTCTTGTACTTTTAAGCCAATCAGATACCCTACGGGCTCGGAAAGTGCAACGAAACCATCAAATTTTAGCTAGAAACTGTATTTTTGTCGATTTTTATTGAATTTGAACTATATTTCAACGTTTTTTGATGGTTCTGAGCCACCAAACACACTTAAAGCATGCAGAATCGACTCAGAATAGGAAAAGGAGACGTTTAGGTCAATTTTATGCATTCTGGCGTTCGTAGATACAAGAAAACTGTTAAAATTCTTCAGAAACGTCACTTTTGAAGTGTTTTCTTGTACTTTTAAGCCAATCAGATACCCAACGGGCTCGGAAAGTGCAACGAAACCATCAAATTTTAGCTAGAAACTGTATTTTTGTCGATTTTTATTGAATTTGAACTATATTTCAACGTTTTTTGATGGTTCTGAGCCACCAAACACACTTAAAGCATGCAGAATCGACTCAGAATAGGAAAAGGAGACGTTTAGGTCAATTTTATGCATTCTGGCGTTCGTAGATACAAGAAAACTGTTAAAATTCTTCAGAAACGTCACTTTTGAAGTGTTTTCTTGTACTTTTAAGCCAATCAGATAGCCTACGGGCTCGGAAAGTGCAACGAAACCATCAAATTTTAGCTAGAAACTGTATTTTTGTCGATTTTTATTGAACTTGAACTATATTTCAACGTTTTTTGATGGTTCTGAGCCACCAAACACACTTAAAGCATGCAGAATCGACTCAGAATAGGAAAAGGAGACGTTTAGGTCAATTTTATGCATTCTGGCGTTCGTAGATACAAGAAAACTGTTAAAATTCTTCTGAAACGTCACTTTTGAAGTGTTTTCTTGTACTTTTAAGCCAATCAGATACCCTACGGGCTCGGAAAGTGCAACGAAACCATCAAATTTTAGCTAGAAACTGTATTTTTGTCGATTTTTATTGAATTTGAACTATATTTCAACGTTTTTTGATGGTTCTGAGCCACCAAACACACTTAAAGCATGCAGAATCGACTCAGAATAGGAAAAGGAGACGTTTAGGTCAATTTTATGCATTCTGGCGTTCGTAGATACAAGAAAACTGTTAAAATTCTTCAGAAACGTCACTTTTGAAGTGTTTTCTTGTACTTTTAAGCCAATCAGATAACCTACGGGCTCGGAAAGTGCAACGAAACCATCAAATTTTAGCTAGAAACTGTATTTTTGTCGATTTTTATTGAATTTGAACTATATTTCAACGTTTTTTGATGGTTCTGAGCCACCAAACACACTTAAAGCATGCAGAATCGACTCAGAATAGGAAAAGGAGACGTTTAGGTCAAATTTATGCATTCTGGCGTTCGTAGATACAAGAAAACTGTTAAAATTCTTCAGAAACGTCACTTTTGAAGTGTTTTCTTGTACTTTTAAGCCAATCAGATAACCTACGGGCTCGGAAAGTGCAACGAAACCATCAAATTTTAGCTAGAAACTGTATTTTTGTCGATTTTTATTGAATTTGAACTATATTTCAACGTTTTTTGATGGTTCTGAGCCACCAAACACACTTAAAGCATGCAGAATCGACTCAGAATAGGAAAAGGAGACGTTTAGGTCAATTTTATGCATTCTGGCGTTCGTAGATACAAGAAAACTGTTAAAATTCTTCAGAAACGTTACTTTTGAAGTGTTTTCTTGTACTTTTAAGCCAATCAGATACCCTACGGGCTCGGAAAGTGCAACGAAACCATCAAATTTTAGCTAGAAACTGTATTTTTGTCGATTTTTATTGAATTTGAACTATATTTCAACGTTTTTTGATGGTTCTGAGCCACCAAACACACTTAAAGCATGCAGAATCGGCTCAGAATAGGAAAAGGAGACGTTTAGGTCAATTTTATGCATTCTGGCGTTCGTAGATACAAGAAAACTGTTAAAATTCTTCAGAAACGTCACTTTTGAAGTGTTTTCTTGTACTTTTAAGCCAATCAGATACCCTACGGGCTCGGAAAGTGCAACGAAACCATCAAATTTTAGCTAGAAACTGTATTTTTGTCGATTTTTATTGAATTTGAACTATATTTCAACGTTTTTTGATGGTTCTGAGCCACCAAACACACTTAAAGCATGCAGAATCGACTCAGAATAGGAAAAGGAGACGTTTAGGTCAAATTTATGCATTCTGGCGTTCGTAGATACAAGAAAACTGTTAAAATTCTTCAGAAACGTCACTTTTGAAGTGTTTTCTTGTACTTTTAAGCCAATCAGATACCCTACGGGCTCGGAAAGTGCAACGAAACCATCAAATTTTAGCTAGAAACTGTATTTTTGTCGATTTTTATTGAATTTGAACTATATTTCAACGTTTTTTGATGGTTCTGAGCCACCAAACACACTTAAAGCATGCAGAATCGACTCAGAATAGGAAAAGGAGACGTTTAGGTCAATTTTATGCATTCTGGCGTTCGTAGATACAAGAAAACTGTTAAAATTCTTCAGAAACGTTACTTTTGAAGTGTTTTCTTGTACTTTTAAGCCAATCAGATACCCTACGGGCTCGGAAAGTGCAACGAAACCATCAAATTTTAGCTAGAAACTGTATTTTTGTCGATTTTTATTGAATTTGAACTATATTTCAACGTTTTTTGATGGTTCTGAGCCACCAAACACACTTAAAGCATGCAGAATCGGCTCAGAATAGGAAAAGGAGACGTTTAGGTCAATTTTATGCATTCTGGCGTTCGTAGATACAAGAAAACTGTTAAAATTCTTCAGAAACGTCACTTTTGAAGTGTTTTCTTGTACTTTTAAGCCAATCAGATACCCTACGGGCTCGGAAAGTGCAACGAAACCATCAAATTTTAGCTAGAAACTGTATTTTTGTCGATTTTTATTGAATTTGAACTACATTTCAACGTTTTTTGATGGTTCTGAGCCACCAAACACACTTAAAACATGCAGAATCGACTCAGAATAGGAAAAGGAGACGTTTAGGTCAATTTTATGCATTCTGGCGTTCGTAGATACAAGAAAACTGTTAAAATTCTTCAGAAACGTCACTTTTGAAGTGTTTTCTTGTACTTTTAAGCCAATCAGATACCCTACGGGCTCGGAAAGTGCAACGAAACCATCAAATTTTAGCTAGAAACTGTATTTTTGTCGATTTTTATTGAATTTGAACTATATTTCAACGTTTTTTGATGGTTCTGAGCCACCAAACACACTTAAAGCATGCAGAATCGACTCAGAATAGGAAAAGGAGACGTTTAGGTCAATTTTATGCATTCTGGCGTTCGTAGATACAAGAAAACTGTTAAAATTCTTCAGAAACGTCACTTTTGAAGTGTTTTCTTGTACTTTTAAGCCAATCAGATACCCTACGGGCTCGGAAAGTGCAACGAAACGATCAAATTTTAGCTAGAAACTGTATTTTTGTCGATTTTTATTGAATTTGAACTATATTTCAACGTTTTTTGATGGTTCTGAGCCACCAAACACACTTAAAGCATGCAGAATCGACTCAGAATAGGAAAAGGAGACGTTTAGGTCAATTTTTTGCATTCTGGCGTTCGTAGATACAAGAAAACTGTTAAAATTCTTCAGAAACGTCACTTTTGAAGTGTTTTCTTGTACTTTTAAGCCAATCAGATACCCTACGGGCTCGGAAAGTGCAACGAAACCATCAAATTTTAGCTAGAAACTGTATTTTTGTCGATTTTTATTGAATTTGAACTATATTTCAACGTTTTTTGATGGTTCTGAGCCACCAAACACACTTAAAGCATGCAGAATCGACTCAGAATAGGAAAAGGAGACGTTTAGGTCAATTTTATGCATTCTGGCGTTCGTAGATACAAGAAAACTGTTAAAATTCTTCAGAAACGTCACTTTTGAAGTGTTTTCTTGTACTTTTAAGCCAATCAGATACCCTACGGGCTCGGAAAGTGCAACGAAACCATCAAATTTTAGCTAGAAACTGTATTTTTGTCGATTTTTATTGAATTTGAACTATATTTCAACGTTTTTTGATGGTTCTGAGCCACCAAACACACTTAAAGCATGCAGAATCGACTCAGAATAGGGAAAGGAGACGTTTAGGTCAATTTTATGCATTCTGGCGTTCGTAGATACAAGAAAACTGTTAAAATTCTTCAGAAACGTCACTTTTGAAGTGTTTTCTTGTACTTTTAAGCCAATCAGATACCCTACGGGCTCGGAAAGTGCAACGAAACCATCAAATTTTAGCTAGAAACTGTATTTTTGTCGATTTTTATTGAATTTGAACTATATTTCAACGTTTTTTGATGGTTCTGAGCCACCAAACACACTTAAAGCATGCAGAATCGACTCAGAATAGGAAAAGGAGACGTTTAGGTCAATTTTATGCATTCTGGCGTTCGTAGATACATGAAAACTGTTAAAATTCTTCAGAAACGTCACTTTTGAAGGGTTTTCTTGTACTTTTAAGCCAATCAGATACCCTGCGGGCTCGGAAAGTGCAACGAAACCATCAAATTTTAGCTAGAAACTGTATTTTTGTCGATTTTTATTGAATTTGAACTATATTTCAAAGTTTTTTGATGGTTCTGAGCCACCAAACACACTTAAAGCATGCAGAATCGACTCAGAATAGGAAAAGGAGACGTTTAGGTCAATTTTATGCATTCTGGCGTTCGTAGATACAAGAAAACTGTTAAAATTCTTCAGAAACGTCACTTTTTAAGTGTTTTCTTGTACTTTTAAGCCAATCAGATACCCTACGGGCTCGGAAAGTGCAACGAAACCATCAAATTTTAGCTAGAAACTGTATTTTTGTCGATTTTTATTGAATTTGAACTATATTTCAACGTTTTTTGATGGTTCTGAGCCACCAAACACACTTAAAGCATGCAGAATCGACTCAGAATAGGAAAAGGAGACGTTTAGGTCAATTTTATGCATTCTGGCGTTCGTAGATACAAGAAAACTGTTAAAATTCTTCAGAAACGTCACTTTTGAAGTGTTTTCTTGTACTTTTAAGCCAATCAGATACCCTACGGGCTCGGAAAGTGCAACGAAACCATCAAATTTTAGCTAGAAACTGTATTTTTGTCGATTTTTATTGAATTTGAACTATATTTCAACGTTTTTTGATGGTTCTGAGCCACCAAACACACTTAAAGCATGCAGAATCGACTCAGAATAGGAAAAGGAGACGTTTAGGTCAATTTTATGCATTCTGGCGTTCGTAGATACAAGAAAACTGTTAAAATTCTTCAGAAACGTCACTTTTGAAGTGTTTTCTTGTACTTTTAAGCCAATCAGATACCCTACGGGCTCGGAAAGTGCAACGAAACCATCAAATTTTAGCTAGAAACTGTATTTTTGTCGATTTTTATTGAATTTGAACTATATTTCAACGTTTTTTGATGGTTCTGAGCCACCAAACACACTTAAAGCATGCAGAATCGACTCAGAATAGGAAAAGGAGACGTTTAGGTCAATTTTATGCATTTTGGCGTTCGTAGATACAAGAAAACTGTTAAAATTCTTCAGAAACATCACTTTTGAAGTGTTTTCTTGTACTTTTAAGCCAATCAGATACCCTACGGGCTCGGAAAGTGCAACGAAACCATCAAATTTTAGCTAGAAACTGTATTTTTGTCGATTTTTATTGAATTTGAACTATATTTCAACGTTTTTTGATGGTTCTGAGCCACCAAACATACTTAAAGCATGCAGAATCGACTCAGAATAGGAAAAGGAGACGTTTAGGTCAATTTTATGCATTCTGGCGTTCGTAGATACAAGAAAACTGTTAAAATTCTTCAGAAACGTCACTTTTGAAGTGTTTTCTTGTACTTTTAAGCCAATCAGATACCCTACGGGCTCGGAAAGTGCAACGAAACCATCAAATTTTAGCTAGAAACTGTATTTTTGTCGATTTTTATTGAATTTGAACTATATTTCAACGTTTTTTGATGGTTCTGAGCCACCAAACACACTTAAAGCATGCAGAATCGACTCAGAATAGGAAAAGGAGACGTTTAGGTCAATTTTATGCATTCTGGCGTTCGTAGATACAAGAAAACTGTTAAAATTCTTCAGAAACTTCACTTTTGAAGTGTTTTCTTGTACTTTTAAGCCAATCAGATACCCTACGGGCTCGGAAAGTGCAACGAAACCATCAAATTTTAGCTAGAAACTGTATTTTTGTCGATTTTTATTGAATTTGAACTATATTTCAACGTTTTTTGATGGTTCTGAGCCACCAAACACACTTAAAGCATGCAGAATCGACTCAGAATAGGAAAAGGACACGTTTAGGTCAATTTTATGCATTCTGGCGTTCGTAGATACAAGAAAACTGTTAAAATTCTTCAGAAACGTCACTTTTGAAGTGTTTTCTTGTACTTTTAAGCCAATCAGATACCCTACGGGCTCGGAAAGTGCAACGAAACCATCAAATTTTAGCTAGAAACTGTATTTTTGTCGATTTTTATTGAATTTGAACAATATTTCAACGTTTTTTGATGGTTCTGAGCCACCAAACACACTTAAAGCATGCAGAATCGACTCAGAATAGGAAAAGGAGACGTTTAGGTCAATTTTATGCATTCTGGCGTTCGTAGATACAAGAAAACTGTTAAAATTCTTCAGAAACGTCACTTTTGAAGTGTTTTCTTGTACTTTTAAGCCAATCAGATACCCTACGGGCTCGGAAAGTGCAACGAAACCATCAAATTTTAGCTAGAAACTGTATTTTTGTCGATTTTTATTGAATTTGAACTATATTTCAACGTTTTTTGATGGTTCTGAGCCACCAAACACACTTAAAGCATGCAGAATCGACTCAGAATAGGAAAAGGAGACGTTTAGGTCAATTTTATGCATTCTGGCGTTCGTAGATACAAGAAAACTGTTAAAATTCTTCAGAAACGTCACTTTTGAAGGGTTTTCTTGTACTTTTAAGCCAATCAGATACCCTGTGGGCTCGGAAAGTGCAACGAAACCATCAAATTTTAGCTAGAAACTGTATTTTTGTCGATTTTTATTGAATTTGAACTATATTTCAACGTTTTTTGATGGTTCTGAGCCACCAAACACACTTAAAGCATGCAGAATCGACTCACAATAGGAAAAGGAGACGTTTAGGTCAATTTTATGCATTCTGGCATTCGTAGATACAAGAAAACTGTTAAAATTCTTCAGAAACGTCACTTTTGAAGTGTTTTCTTGTACTTTTAAGCCAATCAGATACCCTACGGGCTCGGAAAGTGCAACGAAACCATCAAATTTTAGCTAGAAACTGTATTTTTGTCGATTTTTATTGAATTTGAACTATATTTCAACGTTTTTTGATGGTTCTGAGCCACCAAACACACTTAAAGCATGCAGAATCGACTCAGAATAGGAAAAGGAGACGTTTAGGTCAATTTTATGCATTCTGGCGTTCGTAGATACAAGAAAACTGTTAAAATTCTTCAGAAACGTCACTTTTGAAGTGTTTTCTTGTACTTTTAAGCCAATCAGATACCCTACGGGCTCGGAAAGTGCAACGAAACCATCAAATTTTAGCTAGAAACTGTATTTTTGTCGATTTTTATTGAATTTGAACTATATTTCAACGTTTTTTGATGGTTCTGAGCCACCAAACACACTTAAAGCATGCAGAATCGACTCAGAATAGGAAAAGGAGACGTTTAGGTCAATTTTATGCATTCTGGCGTTCGTAGATACAAGAAAACTGTTAAAATTCTTCAGAAACGTCACTTTTGAAGTGTTTTCTTGTACTTTTAAGCCAATCAGATACCCTACGGGCTCGGAAAGTGCAACGAAACCATCAAATTTTAGCTAGAAACTGTATTTTTGTCGATTTTTATTGAATTTGAACTATATTTCAACGTTTTTTGATGGTTCTGAGCCACCAAACACACTTAAAGCATGCAGAATCGACTCAGAATAGGAAAAGGAGACGTTTAGGTCAATTTTATGCATTCTGGCGTTCGTAGATACAAGAAAACTGTTAAAATTCTTCAGAAACGTCACTTTTGAAGTGTTTTCTTGTACTTTTAAGCCAATCAGATACCCTACGGGCTCGGAAAGTGCAACGAAACCATCAAATTTTAGCTAGAAACTGTATTTTTGTCGATTTTTATTGAATTTGAACTATATTTCAACGTTTTTTGATGGTTCTGAGCCACCAAACACACTTAAAGCATGCAGAATCGACTCAGAATAGGAAAAGGAGACGTTTAGGTCAATTTTATGCATTCTGGCGTTCGTAGATACAAGAAAACTGTTAAAATTCTTCAGAAACGTCACTTTTGAAGTGTTTTCTTGTACTTTTAAGCCAATCAGATACCCTACGGGCTCGGAAAGTGCAACGAAACCATCAAATTTTAGCTAGAAACTGTATTTTTGTCGATTTTTATTGAATTTGAACTATATTTCAACGTTTTTTGATGGTTCTGAGCCACCAAACACACTTAAAGCATGCAGAATCGACTCAGAATAGGAAAAGGAGACGTTTAGGTCAATTTTATGCATTCTGGCGTTCGTAGATACAAGAAAACTGTTAAAATTCTTCAGAAACGTCACTTTTGAAGTGTTTTCTTGTACTTTTAAGCCAATCAGATACCCTACGGGCTCGGAAAGTGCAACGAAACCATAAAATTTTAGCTAGAAACTGTATTTTTGTCGATTTTTATTGAATTTGAACTATATTTCAACGTTTTTTGATGGTTCTGAGCCACCAAACACACTTAAAGCATGCAGAATCGACTCAGAATAGGAAAAGGAGACGTTTAGGTCAATTTTATGCATTCTGGCGTTCGTAGATACAAGAAAACTGTTAAAATTCTTCAGAAACGTCACTTTTGAAGTGTTTTCTTGTACTTTTAAGCCAATCAGATACCCTACGGGCTCGGAAAGTGCAACGAAACCATCAAATTTTAGCTAGAAACTGTATTTTTGTCGATTTTTATTGAATTTGAACTATATTTCAACGTTTTTTGATGGTTCTGAGCCACCAAACACACTTAAAGCATGCAGAATCGACTCAGAATAGGAAAAGGAGACGTTTAGGTCAATTTTATGCATTCTGGCGTTCGTAGATACAAGAAAACTGTTAAAATTCTTCAGAAACGTCACTTTTGAAGTGTTTTCTTGTACTTTTAAGCCAATCAGATACCCTACGGGCTCGGAAAGTGCAACGAAACCATCAAATTTTAGCTAGAAACTGTATTTTTGTCGATTTTTATTGAATTTGAACTATATTTCAACGTTTTTTGATGGTTCTGAGCCACCAAACACACTTAAAGCATGCAGAATCGACTCAGAATAGGAAAAGGAGACGTTTAGGTCAATTTTATGCATTCTGGCGTTCGTAGATACAAGAAAACTGTTAAAATTCTTCAGAAACGTCACTTTTGAAGTGTTTTCTTGTACTTTTAAGCCAATCAGATACCCTACGGGCTCGGAAAGTGCAACGAAACCATAAAATTTTAGCTAGAAACTGTATTTTTGTCGATTTTTATTGAATTTGAACTATATTTCAACGTTTTTTGATGGTTCTGAGCCACCAAACACACTTAAAGCATGCAGAATCGACTCAGAATAGGAAAAGGAGACGTTTAGGTCAATTTTATGCATTCTGGCGTTCGTAGATACAAGAAAACTGTTAAAATTCTTCAGAAACGTCACTTTTGAAGTGTTTTCTTGTACTTTTAGGCCAATCAGATACCCTACGGGCTCGGAAAGTGCAACGAAACCATCAAATCTTAGCTAGAAACTGTATTTTTGTCGATTTTTATTGAATTTGAACTATATTTCAACGTTTTTTGATGGTTCTGAGCCACCAAACACACTTAAAGCATGCAGAATCGACTCAGAATAGGAAAAGGAGACGTTTAGGTCAATTTTATGCATTCTGGCGTTCGTAGATACAAGAAAACTGTTAAAATTCTTCAGAAACGTCACTTTTGAAGTGTTTTCTTGTACTTTTAAGCCAATCAGATACCCTACGGGCTTGGAAAGTGCAACGAAACCATCAAATTTTAGCTAGAAACTGTATTTTTGTCGATTTTTATTGAATTTGAACTATATTTCAACGTTTTTTGATGGTTCTGAGCCACCAAACACACTTAAAGCATGCAGAATCGACTCAGAATAGGAAAAGGAGACGTTTAGGTCAATTTTATGCATTCTGGCGTTCGTAGATACAAGAAAACTGTTAAAATTCTTCAGAAACGTCACTTTTGAAGTGTTTTCTTGTACTTTTAAGCCAATCAGATACCCTACGGGCTCGGAAAGTGCAACGAAACCATCAAATTTTAACTAGAAACTGTATTTTTGTCGATTTTTATTGAATTTGAACTATATTTCAACGTTTTTTGATGGTTCTGAGCCACCAAACACACTTAAAGCATGCAGAATCGACTCAGAATAGGAAAAGGAGACGTTTAGGTCAATTTTATGCATTCTGGCGTTCGTAGATACAAGAAAACTGTTAAAATTCTTCAGAAACGTCACTTTTGAAGTGTTTTCTTGTACTTTTAAGCCAATCAGATACCCTACGGGCTCGGAAAGTGCAAAGAAACCATCAAATTTTAGCTAGAAACTGTATTTTTGTCGATTTTTATTGAATTTGAACTATATTTCAACGTTTTTTGATGGTTCTGAGCCACCAAACACACTTAAAGCATGCAGAATCGACTCAGAATAGGAAAAGGAGACGTTTAGGTCAATTTTATGCATTCTGGCGTTCGTAGATACAAGAAAACTGTTAAAATTCTTCAGAAACGTCACTTTTGAAGTGTTTTCTTGTACTTTTAAGCCAATCAGATAACCTACGGGCTCGGAAAGTGCAACGAAACCATAAAATTTTAGCTAGAAACTGTATTTTTGTCGATTTTTATTGAATTTGAACTATATTTCAACGTTTTTTGATAGTTCTGAGCCACCAAACACACTTAAAGCATGCAGAATCGACTCAGAATAGGAAAAGGAGAAGTTTAGGTAAATTTTATGCATTCTGGCGTTCGTAGATACAAGAAAACTGTTAAAATTCTTCAGAAACGTCACTTTTGAAGTGTTTTCTTGTACTTTTAAGCCAATCAGATACCCTACGGGCTCGGAAAGTGCAACGAAACCATCAAACTTTAGCTAGAAACTGTATTTTTGTCGATTTTTATTGAATTTGAACTATATTTCAACGTTTTTTGATGGTTCTGAGCCACCAAACACACTTAAAGCATGCAGAATCGACTCAGAATAGGAAAAGGAGACGTTTAGGTCAATTTTATGCATTCTGGCATTCGTAGATACAAGAAAACTGTTAAAATTCTTCAGAAACGTCACTTTTGAAGTGTTTTCTTGTACTTTTAAGCCAATCAGATAACCTACGGGCTCGGAAAGTGCAACGAAACCATCAAATTTTAGCTAGAAACTGTATTTTTGTCGATTTTTATTGAATTTGAACTATATTTCAACGTTTTTTGATGGTTCTGAGCCACCAAACACACTTAAAGCATGCAGAATCGACTCAGAATAGGAAAAGGAGACGTTTAGGTCAATTTTATGCATTCTGGCGTTCGTAGATACAAGAAAACTGTTAAAATTCTTCAGAAACGTCACTTTTGAAGTGTTTTCTTGTACTTTTAAGCCAATCAGATACCCTACGGGCTCGGAAAGTGCAACGAAACCATCAAATTTTAGCTAGAAACTGTATTTTTGTCGATTTTTATTGAATTTGAACTATATTTCAACGTTTTTTGATGGTTCTGAGCCACCAAACACACTTAAAGCATGCAGAATCGACTCAGAATAGGAAAAGGAGACGTTTAGGTCAATTTTATGCATTCTGGCGTTCGTAGATACAAGAAAACTGTTAAAATTCTTCAGAAACGTCACTTTTGAAGTGTTTTCTTGTACTTTTAAGCCAATCAGATACCCTACGGGCTCGGAAAGTGCAACGAAACCATCAAATTTTAGCTAGAAACTGTATTTTTGTCGATTTTTATTGAATTTGAACTATATTTCAACGTTTTTTGATAGTTCTGAGCCACCAAACACACTTAAAGCATGCAGAATCGACTCAGAATAGGAAAAGGAGAAGTTTAGGTCAATTTTATGCATTCTGGCGTTCGTAGATACAAGAAAACTGTTAAAATTCTTCAGAAACGTCACTTTTGAAGTGTTTTCTTGTACTTTTAAGCCAATCAGAAACTCTACGGGCTCGGAAAGTGCAACGAAACCATCAAATTTTAGCTAGAAACTGTATTTTTGTCGATTTTTATTGAATTTGAACTATATTTCAACGTTTTTTGATGGTTCTGAGCCACCAAACACACTTAAAGCATGCAGAATCGACTCAGAATAGGAAAAGGAGACGTTTAGGTCAATTTTATGCATTCTGGCGTTCGTAGATACAAGAAAACTGTTAAAATTCTTCAGAAACGTCACTTTTGAAGTGTTTTCTTGTACTTTTAAGCCAATCAGATACCCTACGGGCTCGGAAAGTGCAACGAAACCATCAAATTTTAGCTAGAAACTGTATTTTTGTCGATTTTTATTGAATTTGAACTATATTTCAACGTTTTTTGATGGTTCTGAGCCACCAAACACACTTAAAGCATGCAGAATCGACTCAGAATAGGAAAAGGAGACGTTTAGGTCAATTTTATGCATTCTGGCGTTCGTAGATACAAGAAAACTGTTAAAATTCTTCAGAAACGTCACTTTTGAAGTGTTTTCTTGTACTTTTAAGCCAATCAGATACCCTACGGGCTCGGAAAGTGCAACGAAACCATCAAATTTTAGCTAGAAACTGTATTTTTGTCGATTTTTATTGAATGTGAACTATATTTCAACGTTTTTTGATGGTTCTGAGCCACCAAACACACTTAAAGCATGCAGAATCGACTCAGAATAGGAAAAGGAGACGTTTAGGTCAATTTTATGCATTCTGGCGTTCGTAGATACAAGAAAACTGTTAAAATTCTTCAGAAACGTCACTTTTGAAGTGTTTTCTTGTACTTTTAAGCCAATCAGATACCCTACGGGCTCGGAAAGTGCAACGAAACCATCAAATTTTAGCTAGAAACTGTATTTTTGTCGATTTTTATTGAATTTGAACTATATTTCAACGTTTTTTGATGGTTCTGAGCCACCAAACACACTTAAAGCATGCAGAATCGACTCAGAATAGGAAAAGGAGACGTTTAGGTCAATTTTATGCATTCTGGCGTTCGTAGATACAAGAAAACTGTTAAAATTCTTCAGAAACGTCACTTTTGAAGTGTTTTCTTGTACTTTTAAGCCAATCAGATACCCTACGGGCTCGGAAAGTGCAACGAAACCATCAAATTTTAGCTAGAAACTGTATTTTTGTCGATTTTTATTGAATTTGAACTATATTTCAACGTTTTTTGATGGTTCTGAGCCACCAAACACACTTAAAGCATGCAGAATCGACTCAGAATAGGAAAAGGAGACGTTTAGGTCAATTTTATGCATTCTGGCGTTCGTAGATACAAGAAAACTGTTAAAATTCTTCAGAAACGACACTTTTGAAGTGTTTTCTTGTACTTTTAAGCCAATCAGATACCCAACGGGCTCGGAAAGTGCAACGAAACCATCAAATTTTAGCTAGAAACTGTATTTTTGTCGATTTTTATTGAATTTGAACTATATTTCAACGTTTTTTGATGGTTCTGAGCCACCAAACACACTTAAAGCATGCAGAATCGACTCAGAATAGGAAAAGGAGACGTTTAGGTCAATTTTATGCATTCTGGCGTTCGTAGATACAAGAAAACTGTTAAAATTCTTCAGAAACGTCACTTTTGAAGTGTTTTCTTGTACTTTTAAGCCAATCAGATACCCTACGGGCTCGGAAAGTGCAACGAAACCATCAAATTTTAGCTAGAAACTGTATTTTTGTCGATTTTTTTTGAATTTGAACTATATTTCAACGTTTTTTGATGGTTCTGAGCCACCAAACACACTTAAAGCATGCAGAATCGACTCAGAATAGGAAAAGGAGACGTTTAGGTCAATTTTATGCATTCTGGCGTTCGTAGATACAAGAAAACTGTTAAAATTCTTCAGAAACGTCACTTTTGAAGTGTTTTCTTGTACTTTTAAGCCAATCAGATACCCTACGGGCTCGGAAAGTGCAACGAAACCATCAAATTTTAGCTAGAAACTGTATTTTTGTCGATTTTTATTGAATTTGAACTATATTTCAACGTTTTTTGATGGTTCTGAGCCACCAAACACACTTAAAGCATGCAGAATCGACTCAGAATAGGAAAAGGAGACGTTTAGGTCAATTTTATGCATTCTGGCGTTCGTAGATACAAGAAAACTGTTAAAATTCTTCAGAAACGTCACTTTTGAAGTGTTTTCTTGTACTTTTAAGCCAATCAGATACCCAACGGGCTCGGAAAGTGCAACGAAACCATCAAATTTTAGCTAGAAACTGTATTTTTGTCGATTTTTATTGAATTTGAACTATATTTCAACGTTTTTTGATGGTTCTGAGCCACCAAACACACTTAAAGCATGCAGAATCGACTCAGAATAGGAAAAGGAGACGTTTAGGTCAATTTTATGCATTCTGGCGTTCGTAGATACAAGAAAACTGTTAAAATTCTTCAGAAACGTCACTTTTGAAGTGTTTTCTTGTACTTTTAAGCCAATCAGATACCCAACGGGCTCGGAAAGTGCAACGAAACCATCAAATTTTAGCTAGAAACTGTATTTTTGTCGATTTTTATTGAATTTGAACTATATTTCAACGTTTTTTGATGGTTCTGAGCCACCAAACACACTTAAAGCATGCAGAATCGACTCAGAATAGGAAAAGGAGACGTTTAGGTCAATTTTATGCATTCTGGCGTTCGTAGATACAAGAAAACTGTTAAAATTCTTCAGAAACGTCACTTTTGAAGTGTTTTCTTGTACTTTTAAGCCAATCAGATACCCTACGGGCTCGGAAAGTGCAACGAAACCATCAAATTTTAGCTAGAAACTGTATTTTTGTCGATTTTTATTGAATTTGAACTATATTTCAACGTTTTTTGATGGTTCTGAGCCACCAAACACACTTAAAGCATGCAGAATCGACTCAGAATAGGAAAAGGAGACGTTTAGGTCAATTTTATGCATTCTGGCGTTCGTAGATACAAGAAAACTGTTAAAATTCTTCAGAAACGTCACTTTTGAAGTGTTTTCTTGTACTTTTAAGCCAATCAGATACCCTACGGGCTCGGAAAGTGCAACGAAACCATAAAATTTTAGCTAGAAACTGTATTTTTGTCGATTTTTATTGAATTTGAACTATATTTCAACGTTTTTTGATGGTTCTGAGCCACCAAACACACTTAAAGCATGCAGAATCGACTCAGAATAGGAAAAGGAGACGTTTAGGTCAATTTTATGCATTCTGGCGTTCGTAGATACAAGAAAACTGTTAAAATTCTTCAGAAACGTCACTTTTGAAGTGTTTTCTTGTACTTTTAGGCCAATCAGATACCCTACGGGCTCGGAAAGTGCAACGAAACCATCAAATCTTAGCTAGAAACTGTATTTTTGTCGATTTTTATTGAATTTGAACTATATTTCAACGTTTTTTGATGGTTCTGAGCCACCAAACACACTTAAAGCATGCAGAATCGACTCAGAATAGGAAAAGGAGACGTTTAGGTCAATTTTATGCATTCTGGCGTTCGTAGATACAAGAAAACTGTTAAAATTCTTCAGAAACGTCACTTTTGAAGTGTTTTCTTGTACTTTTAAGCCAATCAGATACCCTACGGGCTCGGAAAGTGCAACGAAACCATCAAATTTTAGCTAGAAACTGTATTTTTGTCGATTTTTATTGAATTTGAACTATATTTCAACGTTTTTTGATGGTTCTGAGCCACCAAACACACTTAAAGCATGCAGAATCGACTCAGAATAGGAAAAGGAGACGTTTAGGTCAATTTTATGCATTCTGGCGTTCGTAGATACAAGAAAACTGTTAAAATTCTTCAGAAACGTCACTTTTGAAGTGTTTTCTTGTACTTTTAAGCCAATCAGATACCCTACGGGCTCGGAA
Source organism: Zophobas morio (assembly GCF_036711695.1). NCBI lineage: Eukaryota > Metazoa > Arthropoda > Insecta > Coleoptera > Tenebrionidae > Zophobas > Zophobas morio. Next base: position 147,748 of record NW_026972324.1, read on the forward strand.
AGTGCAACGAAACCATCAAATTTTAGCTAGAAACTGTATTTTTGTCGATTTTTATTGAATTTGAACTATATTTCAACGTTTTTTGATGGTTCTGAGCCACCAAACACACTTAAAGCATGCAGAATCGACTCAGAATAGGAAAAGGAGACGTTTAGGTCAATTTTATGCATTCTGGCGTTCGTAGATACAAGAAAACTGTTAAAATTCTTCAGAAACGTCACTTTTGAAGTGTTTTCTTGTACTTTTAAGCCAATCAGATACCCTACGGGCTCGGAAAGTGCAACGAAACCATCAAATTTTAGCTAGAAACTGTATTTTTGTCGATTTTTATTGAATTTGAACTATATTTCAACGTTTTTTGATGGTTCTGAGCCACCAAACACACTTAAAGCATGCAGAATCGACTCAGAATAGGAAAAGGAGACGTTTAGGTCAATTTTATGCATTCTGGCGTTCGTAGATACAAGAAAACTGTTAAAATTCTTCAGAAACGTCACTTTTGAAGTGTTTTCTTGTACTTTTAAGCCAATCAGATACCCTACGGGCTCGGAAAGTGCAAAGAAACCATCAAATTTTAGCTAGAAACTGTATTTTTGTCGATTTTTATTGAATTTGAACTATATTTCAACGTTTTTTGATGGTTCTGAGCCACCAAACACACTTAAAGCATGCAGAATCGACTCAGAATAGGAAAAGGAGACGTTTAGGTCAATTTTATGCATTCTGGCGTTCGTAGATACAAGAAAACTGTTAAAATTCTTCAGAAACGTCACTTTTGAAGTGTTTTCTTGTACTTTTAAGCCAATCAGATACCCTACGGGCTCGGAAAGTGCAACGAAACCATCAAATTTTAGCTAGAAACTGTATTTTTGTCGATTTTTATTGAATTTGAACTATATTTCAACGTTTTTTGATAGTTCTGAGCCACCAAACACACTTAAAGCATGCAGAATCGACTCAGAATAGGAAAAGGAGAAGTTTAGGTAAATTTTATGCATTCTGGCGTTCGTAGATACAAGAAAACTGTTAAAATTTTTCAGAAACGTCACTTTTGAAGTGTTTTCTTGTACTTTTAAGCCAATCAGATACCCAACGGGCTCGGAAAGTGCAACGAAACCATCAAACTTTAGCTAGAAACTGTATTTTTGTCGATTTTTATTGAATTTGAACTATATTTCAACGTTTTTTGATGGTTCTGAGCCACCAAACACACTTAAAGCATGCAGAATCGACTCAGAATAGGAAAAGGAGACGTTTAGGTCAATTTTATGCATTCTGGCGTTCGTAGATACAAGAAAACTGTTAAAATTCTTCAGAAACGTCACTTTTGAAGTGTTTTCTTGTACTTTTAAGCCAATCAGATAACCTACGGGCTCGGAAAGTGCAACGAAACCATCAAATTTTAGCTAGAAACTGTATTTTTGTCGATTTTTATTGAATTTGAACTATATTTCAACGTTTTTTGATGGTTCTGAGCCACCAAACACACTTAAAGCATGCAGAATCGACTCAGAATAGGAAAAGGAGACGTTTAGGTCAATTTTATGCATTCTGGCGTTCGTAGATACAAGAAAACTGTTAAAATTCTTCAGAAACGTCACTTTTGAAGTGTTTTCTTGTACTTTTAAGCCAATCAGATACCCTACGGGCTCGGAAAGTGCAACGAAACCATCAAATTTTAGCTAGAAACTGTATTTTTGTCGATTTTTATTGAATTTGAACTATATTTCAACGTTTTTTGATGGTTCTGAGCCACCAAACACACTTAAAGCATGCAGAATCGACTCAGAATAGGAAAAGGAGACGTTTAGGTCAATTTTATGCATTCTGGCGTTCGTAGATACAAGAAAACTGTTAAAATTCTTCAGAAACGTCACTTTTGAAGTGTTTTCTTGTACTTTTAAGCCAATCAGATACCCTACGGGCTCGGAAAGTGCAACGAAACCATCAAATTTTAGCTAGAAACTGTATTTTTGTCGATTTTTATTGAATTTGAACTATATTTCAACGTTTTTTGATAGTTCTGAGCCACCAAACACACTTAAAGCATGCAGAATCGACTCAGAATAGGAAAAGGAGAAGTTTAGGTCAATTTTATGCATTCTGGCGTTCGTAGATACAAGAAAACTGTTAAAATTCTTCAGAAACGTCACTTTTGAAGTGTTTTCTTGTACTTTTAAGCCAATCAGAAACTCTACGGGCTCGGAAAGTGCAACGAAACCATCAAATTTTAGCTAGAAACTGTATTTTTGTCGATTTTTATTGAATTTGAACTATATTTCAACGTTTTTTGATGGTTCTGAGCCACCAAACACACTTAAAGCATGCAGAATCGACTCAGAATAGGAAAAGGAGACGTTTAGGTCAATTTTATGCATTCTGGCGTTCGTAGATACAAGAAAACTGTTAAAATTCTTCAGAAACGTCACTTTTGAAGTGTTTTCTTGTACTTTTAAGCCAATCAGATACCCTACGGGCTCGGAAAGTGCAACGAAACCATCAAATTTTAGCTAGAAACTGTATTTTTGTCGATTTTTATTGAATTTGAACTATATTTCAACGTTTTTTGATGGTTCTGAGCCACCAAACACACTTAAAGCATGCAGAATCGACTCAGAATAGGAAAAGGAGACGTTTAGGTCAATTTTATGCATTCTGGCGTTCGTAGATACAAGAAAACCGTTAAAATTCTTCAGAAACGTCACTTTTGAAGTGTTTTCTTGTACTTTTAAGCCAATCAGATACCCTACGGGCTCGGAAAGTGCAACGAAACCATCAAATTTTAGCTAGAAACTGTATTTTTGTCGATTTTTATTGAATTTGAACTATATTTCAACGTTTTTTGATGGTTCTGAGCCACCAAACACACTTAAAGCATGCAGAATCGACTCAGAATAGGAAAAGGAGACGTTTAGGTCAATTTTATGCATTCTGGCGTTCGTAGATACAAGAAAACTGTTAAAATTCTTCAGAAACGTCACTTTTGAAGTGTTTTCTTGTACTTTTAAGCCAATCAGATACCCTACGGGCTCGGAAAGTGCAACGAAACCATCAAATTTTAGCTAGAAACTGTATTTTTGTCGATTTTTATTGAATGTGAACTATATTTCAACGTTTTTTGATGGTTCTGAGCCACCAAACACACTTAAAGCATGCAGAATCGACTCAGAATAGGAAAAGGAGACGTTTAGGTCAATTTTATGCATTCTGGCGTTCGTAGATACAAGAAAACTGTTAAAATTCTTCAGAAACGTCACTTTTGAAGTGTTTTCTTGTACTTTTAAGCCAATCAGATACCCTACGGGCTCGGAAAGTGCAACGAAACCATCAAATTTTAGCTAGAAACTGTATTTTTGTCGATTTTTATTGAATTTGAACTATATTTCAACGTTTTTTGATGGTTCTGAGCCACCAAACACACTTAAAGCATGCAGAATCGACTCAGAATAGGAGAAGGAGACGTTTAGGTCAATTTTATGCATTCTGGCGTTCGTAGATACAAGAAAACTGTTAAAATTCTTCAGAAACGTCACTTTTGAAGTGTTTTCTTGTACTTTTAAGCCAATCAGATACCCTACGGGCTCGGAAAGTGCAACGAAACCATCAAATTTTAGCTAGAAACTGTATTTTTGTCGATTTTTATTGAATTTGAACTATATTTCAACGTTTTTTGATGGTTCTGAGCCACCAAACACACTTAAAGCATGCAGAATCGACTCAGAATAGGAAAAGGAGACGTTTAGGTCAATTTTATGCATTCTGGCGTTCGTAGATACAAGAAAACTGTTAAAATTCTTCAGAAACGTCACTTTTGAAGTGTTTTCTTGTACTTTTAAGCCAATCAGATACCCAACGGGCTCGGAAAGTGCAACGAAACCATCAAATTTTAGCTAGAAACTGTATTTTTGTCGATTTTTATTGAATTTGAACTATATTTCAACGTTTTTTGATGGTTCTGAGCCACCAAACACACTTAAAGCATGCAGAATCGACTCAGAATAGGAAAAGGAGACGTTTAGGTCAATTTTATGCATTCTGGCGTTCGTAGATACAAGAAAACTGTTAAAATTCTTCAGAAACGTCACTTTTGAAGTGTTTTCTTGTACTTTTAAGCCAATCAGATACCCTACGGGCTCGGAAAGTGCAACGAAACCATCAAATTTTAGCTAGAAACTGTATTTTTGTCGATTTTTTTTGAATTTGAACTATATTTCAACGTTTTTTGATGGTTCTGAGCCACCAAACACACTTAAAGCATGCAGAATCGACTCAGAATAGGAAAAGGAGACGTTTAGGTCAATTTTATGCATTCTGGCGTTCGTAGATACAAGAAAACTGTTAAAATTCTTCAGAAACGTCACTTTTGAAGTGTTTTCTTGTACTTTTAAGCCAATCAGATACCCTACGGGCTCGGAAAGTGCAACGAAACCATCAAATTTTAGCTAGAAACTGTATTTTTGTCGATTTTTATTGAATTTGAACTATATTTCAACGTTTTTTGATGGTTCTGAGCCACCAAACACACTTAAAGCATGCAGAATCGACTCAGAATAGGAAAAGGAGACGTTTAGGTCAATTTTATGCATTCTGGCGTTCGTAGATACAAGAAAACTGTTAAAATTCTTCAGAAACGTCACTTTTGAAGTGTTTTCTTGTACTTTTAAGCCAATCAGATACCCAACGGGCTCGGAAAGTGCAACGAAACCATCAAATTTTAGCTAGAAACTGTATTTTTGTCGATTTTTATTGAATTTGAACTATATTTCAACGTTTTTTGATGGTTCTGAGCCACCAAACACACTTAAAGCATGCAGAATCGACTCAGAATAGGAAAAGGAGACGTTTAGGTCAATTTTATGCATTCTGGCATTCGTAGATACAAGAAAACTGTTAAAATTCTTCAGAAACGTCACTTTTGAAGTGTTTTCTTGTACTTTTAAGCCAATCAGATAACCTACGGGCTCGGAAAGTGCAACGAAACCATCAAATTTTAGCTAGAAACTGTATTTTTGTCGATTTTTATTGAATTTGAACTATATTTCAACGTTTTTTGATGGTTCTGAGCCACCAAACACACTTAAAGCATGCAGAATCGACTCAGAATAGGAAAAGGAGACGTTTAGGTCAATTTTATGCATTCTGGCGTTCGTAGATACAAGAAAACTGTTAAAATTCTTCAGAAACGTCACTTTTGAAGTGTTTTCTTGTACTTTTAAGCCAATCAGATACCCTACGGGCTCGGAAAGTGCAACGAAACCATCAAATTTTAGCTAGAAACTGTATTTTTGTCGATTTTTATTGAATTTGAACTATATTTCAACGTTTTTTGATGGTTCTGAGCCACCAAACACACTTAAAGCATGCAGAATCGACTCAGAATAGGAAAAGGAGACGTTTAGGTCAATTTTATGCATTCTGGCGTTCGTAGATACAAGAAAACTGTTAAAATTCTTCAGAAACGTCACTTTTGAAGTGTTTTCTTGTACTTTTAAGCCAATCAGATACCCTACGGGCTCGGAAAGTGCAACGAAACCATCAAATTTTAGCTAGAAACTGTATTTTTGTCGATTTTTATTGAATTTGAACTATATTTCAACGTTTTTTGATAGTTCTGAGCCACCAAACACACTTAAAGCATGCAGAATCGACTCAGAATAGGAAAAGGAGAAGTTTAGGTCAATTTTATGCATTCTGGCGTTCGTAGATACAAGAAAACTGTTAAAATTCTTCAGAAACGTCACTTTTGAAGTGTTTTCTTGTACTTTTAAGCCAATCAGAAACTCTACGGGCTCGGAAAGTGCAACGAAACCATCAAATTTTAGCTAGAAACTGTATTTTTGTCGATTTTTATTGAATTTGAACTATATTTCAACGTTTTTTGATGGTTCTGAGCCACCAAACACACTTAAAGCATGCAGAATCGACTCAGAATAGGAAAAGGAGACGTTTAGGTCAATTTTATGCATTCTGGCGTTCGTAGATACAAGAAAACTGTTAAAATTCTTCAGAAACGTCACTTTTGAAGTGTTTTCTTGTACTTTTAAGCCAATCAGATACCCTACGGGCTCGGAAAGTGCAACGAAACCATCAAATTTTAGCTAGAAACTGTATTTTTGTCGATTTTTATTGAATTTGAACTATATTTCAACGTTTTTTGATGGTTCTGAGCCACCAAACACACTTAAAGCATGCAGAATCGACTCAGAATAGGAAAAGGAGACGTTTAGGTCAATTTTATGCATTCTGGCGTTCGTGGATACAAGAAAACTGTTAAAATTCTTCAGAAACGTCACTTTTGAAGTGTTTTCTTGTACTTTTAAGCCAATCAGATACCCTACGGGCTCGGAAAGTGCAACGAAACCATCAAATTTTAGCTAGAAACTGTATTTTTGTCGATTTTTATTGAATGTGAACTATATTTCAACGTTTTTTGATGGTTCTGAGCCACCAAACACACTTAAAGCATGCAGAATCGACTCAGAATAGGAAAAGGAGACGTTTAGGTCAATTTTATGCATTCTGGCGTTCGTAGATACAAGAAAACTGTTAAAATTCTTCAGAAACGTCACTTTTGAAGTGTTTTCTTGTACTTTTAAGCCAATCAGATACCCTACGGGCTCGGAAAGTGCAACGAAACCATCAAATTTTAGCTAGAAACTGTATTTTTGTCGATTTTTATTGAATTTGAACTATATTTCAACGTTTTTTGATGGTTCTGAGCCACCAAACACACTTAAAGCATGCAGAATCGACTCAGAATAGGAAAAGGAGACGTTTAGGTCAATTTTATGCATTCTGGCGTTCGTAGATACAAGAAAACTGTTAAAATTCTTCAGAAACGTCACTTTTGAAGTGTTTTCTTGTACTTTTAAGCCAATCAGATACCCTACGGGCTCGGAAAGTGCAACGAAACCATCAAATTTTAGCTAGAAACTGTATTTTTGTCGATTTTTATTGAATTTGAACTATATTTCAACGTTTTTTGATGGTTCTGAGCCACCAAACACACTTAAAGCATGCAGAATCGACTCAGAATAGGAAAAGGAGACGTTTAGGTCAATTTTATGCATTCTGGCGTTCGTAGATACAAGAAAACTGTTAAAATTCTTCAGAAACGACACTTTTGAAGTGTTTTCTTGTACTTTTAAGCCAATCAGATACCCAACGGGCTCGGAAAGTGCAACGAAACCATCAAATTTTAGCTAGAAACTGTATTTTTGTCGATTTTTATTGAATTTGAACTATATTTCAACGTTTTTGATGGTTCTGAGCCACCAAACACACTTAAAGCATGCAGAATCGACTCAGAATAGGAAAAGGAGACGTTTAGGTC